>NC_057802.1:14936786-15119365 GCF_018294505.1 Triticum aestivum | reverse complement strand
CTTTATTTTATATATTTATAGTAAGTGCTTAGTAGTTGAACTAGTTGATTAATTAATAGAACTATTTTATTAAATTTTACTATATATAGAAGTAGTTTATTTTTAGTAAGAACTACTTTATTTTATTTATTTATAGTAAGTGCTTAGTAGTTGAACTAGTTGATTAATTAATAAAACTACTTTATTTTATTTATAGTAAGTGCTTAATTAGTAGTTGAACTAGTTGATTTAACAAAACTAGTTTATTTTACTATAGAAGTAGTTTATTTTTAGCAAGGAAATTAATAGAACTAGTTTGTTTTTTTAGTTAAAGCAATTATTTCCGCGTCGACGTCGACGATGCCTATCCCGCATCCTCGTCGTCGACTCAGCGGAGGAGGCCGGCTTGATCAGAGGGGCCATGTCCGGGACTGGGCTCCGCCGGGCTGGTTTTGGGAGGTGCTACCTTCCGGTGGGCGTATGTTGGTGAGGAACCAGCCCGTCGTTGACCCGATCCTTGTTTGGTGGCGCTCGCGTGGGCCAGTGACGGTGCCGAGGCTTCCGGACACCGCGGAGGTGGTACGTCACCGTGTCAGCGAGGAGGACCAGCACGTCCGTCGCTACATGGTTGCGTTGGAGGGCAGGTTCGACAATACCTGGCAGGTTCTTCAGGGATCTCACTGGAGCTATGATCCTGTGATGGTTCCGTCCCTTTGGGTGTCCACCGCCCGCGCCGATACCCGTCAGGCGCTACTGTTCTAGCTGTACTAGCGATGCTATATGTATGATAGTATTCGAGGTGTATTAGTGATAATATTCGACGATGTACGGACGGATGGAGATGATGTAGTTTTGCTTATAATTGAATGCATCCTAATTTGAATACTACTTTATTTTGTGATTTGATTTTGCTTATTGAATGCTCAAAGTGGAAAACTACTCCGATCCTACTTTGAATGCTAAAATTGAAGAGCACTATGATTAGTTGATAGCTTATAGGGTTTTTGTTTTCGCAGAAATCTAGGAGCCCCCGGCCCCTCCATCATCCCCGCCGTCGTCCCCGTCACCGCCCCCTCCGACATCGAGGTGAGACCAGCCAAATCCTCTTTTAGAAAGATAATTAAACGATATTTCGGGTTGACTGTAAGTCTGTCGAGTCTCCACCATATATGAGAGGACGAAGAATCCCGACTGTTGTCGTGGGGGTAGCTTCTCCTTCGTTCCCGTGTGCTAGAAAATTTGGTGTAATGCACTCGAGAACGAAAGGAGGAGCTACCATCACCGACGGTCGCAAATGTCAGAGAGGAATTAGTGAGGGAGAGTTCCACCATATATATATATGAGAGGACGAAGAATCCCGACTGTTGTCGTGGGGGTCGCTTCTCCTTTGTTCCCGTGTGCTAGCTAGACATTTTGGTGTAATGCACACGGGGACAAAGGGAGGAGCGACCATCACCAACGGTCGGATGTATACACCACGTGAGCTGAGAGTTTTCAAGAAAAGACTCGACAAACCGATAGTCAACCCGTGATGAATAATAATGATCTAACTTAGGTTTTTTAGTACATATATTTAATTGTAGATGTTTAATATTTGAATTATGAACATAGGAAATGTCGTACTCGGACGACGAAAGTCCGGGGGAGTGCGACTGGTGCCACGACGACCGAGGTCAGTGCGACAGGCCTCACCTGGACGAAGATCGGCGCTTCAGTATTAAGCTGGAGGAGACGTTTGATGTTGAAACGGTACGCAACGACGACAAGTGTTATTTTTTCGTAATTAAGCACGACTTCAACTATTTCAGCGTGTACTTTTCATCTTTTACAATTCGGCTAGCTTATCCCATGCCATGCAAGACGCTACATCTTGGAGAGGATGGGTTTTGAAGACCATGAAAGTATGGAAACAAAGAAAATTCACCTAAGAACCCATCATGATATAGATTTTGAAGTAAAGCTGTATAATTCTGAGAGCGTAACCCATTTTGGTTGCAAAAATTGGGAAGCATTTTGCAAGATGTATGATTTTGAAGAGGGTATGCTTGTCACCATGGAGCTTGGTGATCCTGACATCGAGCAAGACAATATGGACATTTGGGTCCTTGTTGATACGCCTCCAATTCTACCGCTATGTGAGTTTCTCAAACATAGTTATTAGCTAATTTATATTGTTCATTTCAAAATAGTTGACAGCTTATTTTCATTGACAGCTTATTTTGATTGTTCAAACAATGTGCGGAACATGGTAGACAGAACCTACTACACCGATGGCTCTGAGTTAACTTATAAGGAGAAAACTCATCTGGTCGGATTTTGTACTGATATTGAGAATTACAATATCTACAATCAAACTCCTCAACATTATGGTCAATACGTGCCACTAGTGCACGTGTTGAACTACGGTAACTACTATGGAGATACCCTGGTAAGATTTCTTACTATTACGACATCCGTGCATATTTTGCATAGTTCTAAAACTAGTACATTATCATTGCTAACTATAAAGTTATTACTATGTTTTTCAACAGATAATCCCAGAGGATTGTGTGCCTCATTTGATGTATCAGAATGGTAGGCTTGATGTTTTGAATATACAACCAGGTCATCCTACGAATCTCAACTGTCCATACCAGATTTCTAAAAGAAGTGGAGACATGCAAATCAAAGAATGGAAAAAATGTATGGACAGTCGCAAGGAGGTTCTTGGAAGCAAAAGGAAGCGAGGCGCAAGAATTGGAGACAGGATGATCTCCATTCTCCATAATGGAGAGTCAGGGTCTATATTGTTTTATGCTATTTTACCTTAAAGAGGGTATTTCGGTCCTACCTAATACTGATGATCATGTGCTAAGAACAATTAAGTAGGGTTGGTTCGATGACTGTGAGGATGATGATCGTATGACTTGTTATTAATAACGAGTAGAAGTTGTATGATGATGATTAGTAGGACTTGTTATTATATATGATGATGCATGATGCGCGCATGAAGAGTTATTATATATCAGCGGGTGAAATGAACATGGATTGGATTGAAGTGAAGGCAACATGCATGTGGTGCGTGTTGAAAGTAGTACAATCCAAACTTGATCAAGTCCGGATTAGTATTACTTTCGACATGCACCACATGTTGCCTTCACTTCAATCTAAGCCATGTTTAGGCATAGCAGTACGTAGCGTTGGTAAACCAAGCACGGAGATATAAGAGAGGACACTTCTCTCTAATAGCTACCTAATAACAACCTAAATTAACCCCCCAAAACCCCAACCCCCCTTTCAAAAAAAAACAAAAACCTCAGCTCCTGCCAGGTGCTCACGCGTGGATGCCTATTGGTCCTGGTTGGTGGCACCAACCGGGACCAAAGGCCCTCCTGCCTGGGCTCCACGCACCAGCCACGTGGACGGCCTTTAGTCCCGGTTCGTGTAAGAACCGGGACTAAAGGGCTAGGGCATTAGTAACGACCCTTTAGTCCCGGTTCCAGAACCGGGACTAAAGGCCCTTATGAACCGGGGTAAAAGCCCCTTTTCCTACGGCGGATGCAGACTTGGGCCGGCTGCCGTCGTGTCCATCAGCCGCTTCACAGCCACCGTCGTCGTCCATATGCTCCAGCTTCTACGTCGTCGTCGCGCCTCCCTAGTATGTGTGTTGTGCTCTGCTGTTACCGGCCAATCGATCCAGCAGCTAGCTAGATGCTACATGCGTCCCCGGCTTGAGAATCAATCAAGGTGCTTTACGTCGTGTACTCGTGTCTTGCCGTATGTTAGCTGCATGTACGTGCTTCTTTGATGGGAACCTGAGCCAACATGCATGACATCGGCGAACGAAACCGAGCACGATCAGGCGAGCAGCGCGACCACCCTGGCGGCCTCGGCGATGGCCGCGCACCCTCGCGAGAGAGCAGTTTACGGTGTGGTTGTCCGCCGCTGTGCGTGTAGGTGCCAAGAGCAAGCCGAAGCACCACACCTCCATGAATTGTTTGGGAAGAACTCAAAATCATGTTTTTCTATTTTTCCCATCCAAACAGGGTATTGGGTATACTTACTTTAACAGAATAACTAATCAAAACTGGTTTTCCTAAAAATCCTCCAAAAACTTGTTTTCTAAAATCTCATATCTAATTCCATGTATCCAAACAACCACTTAAGGTCGATCCATCGGATACCATCTACATTGTCAAGGCGAAGATCTAGGATCAGTAGCGCCTCACCTTCAATGGGGAGCGGCTGGACCACGGCTGCACGGTGGCGATTACGGAAGGTACAGTGGATCCACTCTCGATCTCCGGCTTCATCCGCTCAATGAGAAGATGCAGATCCATGTGGCCGAGACACTAACTGGGAGGGCTATATATGAACCTTGCGATCACGAGCTCATATACTGTCGACAATGTCAAGGCAAAGATTCAGCATGAGCACGGCTTTCCCAAGGACCAGCAATGCCTCATCTTTGTCAACAGACAGCTCGATGACAATGAAGGCAGCAGCACCCTGATGAGCGTCAACATCCGCAACGATATCACCCTCCTCCTTCTCCGAGAGGGAGGATGAACATCTACGTGAAGACGTTACAAGGAAAATTTTATAATCTTGAGGTCAGGATCGCAGATACCATCTATAATGTCAAGGAGAAGATCTGGGCTACGGAAGGCATTCACCCAGACTTGCAGTGCCTCATATTAAATACAAGATAATGTAGGATGGCAGTACCTTGGTGTTGGGGAACGCATTAATTTCAAAAAAATTCCTACGCACACACAGGATCATGGTGATGCATAGCAACGAGAGGGGAGAGTGTGTCCACGTACCCTCGTAGACCGAAAGCGGAAGCGTTAGCACAACGCGGTTGATGTAGTCGCACGTCTTCACGATCCAACCGATCCAAGTACCGAACGTACGGCACCTCCGAGTTCAGCACACGTTCAACTCGATGACGTCCCGCGAGCTCCGATCCAGCAAAGCTTCGCAGGAGAGTTTCGTCAGCACGACGGCGTGATGACGGTGATGATGATGCTATCGACGCAGGGCTTCGCCTAAGCACCACTACGATAATATCGAGGTGGATTATGATGGAGGGGGGCACCGCACACGGCTAAGAGATCAATGATCAATTGCTGCGTCTCCAAGGAATGCCCCCCTCCCCGTATATAAAGGAGTGAAGGAGGGGGAGGAGGCCGGCCTCCCTAGGCGCGCCCCATGAGGAGTCCTACTCCCACCGGTAGTAGGACCCCCCCCCCCTTCCAAGTAGGAGTAGGAGAAGGGAAGGAAGGGAGAGAGGAAGAGAAGGAAAAAGGGGGGCGCCACCCCCCTCCTTGTCCAATTCGGACTAGAGGGGGAGGGGGCGCGCGGCTGCCCTGGCCGCCCCTCCTCTTCTCCCACTAAGGCCCATGAAGCCCAATTAACTCCCCGGGGGGTTCTGAAACCTCCCGGAACCTTTCCGGTGTCCAAACATAGTCGTTCAATATATCGATCTTTACGTCTCGACCATTTCGAGACTCCTAGTCATGTCCGTGATCATATCCGGTACTCCGGACTACCTTCGGTACATCAAAACACAAAAACTCATAATACCGATCGTCACCAAACTTTAAGCGTGCGGACCCTATGAGTTCGAGAACTATGTAGACATGACCGAGACACGTCTCCGGTCAATAACCAATAGCGGAACCTGGATGCTCATATTGGCTCCCACATATTCTATGAAGATCTTTATCAGTCAAACCGCATAACAACATACGTTGTTCCCTTTGTCATCGGTATGTTACTTGCCCGAGATTCGATCGTCGGTATCTCAATACCTAGTTCAATCTCGTTACCGGCAAGTCTCTTTACTCGTTCCGTAATACATCATCCCGCAACTAACTCATTAGTTACAATGCTTGCAAGGCTTATAGTGATGTGCATTACCGAGTGGGCCCAGAGATACCTCTCCGACAATCGGAGTGACAAATCCTAATCTCGAAATACGCCAACTCAACAAGTACCTTCGGAGACACCTGTAGAGCACCTTCCGAACTGGACACCTCCGCCTCCTCCTCCTCCTCCGGCGAGTCAGGGCACTCCGTCTCCTCCTCCGCCTCCTCCTCCGGTGAGTGATCAGGGCACTCAGCCTCCTTCTCCGTCGCGTGGCGGCACTCCGCCTCCTTCTCCGCCTGCACCGGTGCGCCCGAGCAGCCAGCCTCCTCCTTCTCCGCCTCGCCAGCAAGGGCGGAAGAGACCCGCCGCCGCCCCGTCTGCTCCGGCGCGTCGTAGTCCTTCTCCTCCGCCTCGTAAGCAAGCACGAAAGAAGACAGCCGCAGCCGCTCCGTCTGCTCCGGCTTCTAGCAGTACAGTCAGAGGCAGGAGGCAATACAGATACGGTCCACCTCTTAAGCCTCTAGGGAAGTTACCGTACGAGAGGACCGTGGAAGAAAACAAGAAGATCGTGGCAAAAGAAGTGAAGGACTTCTTTGAAGGGGTGAAAGCAAAGAGACATCCACCTCCGGATGAGAAGGTAGATCCGGTGAAAGCAAAGCGCACTATCGATGCCCTGGGGAAACCACCAAAGTCTCCGCCGAAAACCAACTATGAGCGCGTTACTGAAAAGGTATATATTGAAGCGGAGCGGTCGGGAAGCACTAGAAGTGATCAAAGGTTAAAAGAACGACGAGCAGCTGGAAAATAAATTGCCCAGCTCGGCGAACAAGCGAACCAATCGTGCCCCCCGCTCAATGTGTCTAGCGACATCGTTGCTAATGATCCGGGGATGGTGCCCGGTTATAACAATCTTGGAGATTACCTGCCCGACGATGTACATTATGATTTCTTGAAGGTGGACGAACACAGATACGAGTACGGGAAGCCTCTCGTCAAAGATGAAAAATCTCTAACAACGATGATGCGAAGATTCCATGATTGGTACATGAAAAACTGTAGAGAGTCTGGGGAGACGGATACTTTGTATCTGAGAGTTAAAGAGGAGCACGACCTCGTTGGAATTGATCTGTTGTATGTTCCATTTGAGGAGTTCTTTCAGTTTTTCAATCAAAAGGCCCTCGATAAATTAACGGTCACTTGCTACTGTCTGTAAGTACTACTTCTGTCATTAAGTCTCTATATATAGCTCAGCTCTTTCATTGCATGTATTTATAATTATCCTCACTATATTATGCAGATTGAAGATCGTCGAGTGCAGAAAAGCAGAAATGTATGATATTGGGTTCATTAACATAAATCTCATAGACGAATTTCAGGTTAAAAAGAGCGCCAAAGAAGCCAAGGCCAACTTGCTACGATCGTTGGTAATAAATCAAAACAAAGATAAAATACTCTTTCCTTACAACTTCAAGTGAGTGTTACTGTCGTGTGCATATTCGGTTTCCCTTATTACTCGAGCGAGGTTATAGTAATGTAATTGATGAGTTATGCATGCGTGCGCAGCTTCCACTATATTCTCCTGGAGATTAAGCTTGAGCAGAGACTAGTAACCGTCTTAGACTCGAGACGAAAAGATCCCGAGACCTATGCGGACATGACTGAAATTCTCAACAAGTAAGTTCAATCGATCATTATCGCACCATATCAGCAACTTTTTGTTCATTTCTTGATATCTCAAGTAACAATTATTTTCTTTGTCTTGCAGGGTTTGGAAAAAGTTCACCGCAGAAGCTCCGGGACTGCCGAAGGAGCTGCGATATACATACCCGAAAGTAAGTACTATTAGCTAGCTACTTCCGCGCATCTCCCGTTGATTCTAGCTACTTTCATCAATGCCATTTATAATGCTTCATTATCAGTTTGATTGACCTCTATTTCTCGTAAAGTGCTTATGGCAGGAACAAGGGAATGATTACTGTGGATACTACGTGTGCGAGTTCATCTACAATGCGACTTGCAAAGATAAGCGGGGCTACTCTAAAAGACAGTTTGATGTGCGTAAGCAATAATATTCACAATTTTATTTTATTACACCATCATTTGTGTTGAGTTTCATTCATATATATGTATTAACCCCCTTCTTCAAATTAGACGTGGGCGATGCGGAATGAACTCCTACCAGAAGATCGCATGAAAGCAATTCAAGAGGAATTGGCGGGATTCTTTCTTGACCACGTCATAAATAAAGCCGGAGAATACCATGTGGAACTTGAGTTCAAATGCTAGGGGATTGTAAGAGATCTTACATATTGTATATGTATGTAGCCAGTAGCGTCAGATAGATAATACGAAAACTTGTTGTTGACCAATCTCTCGAAGAAGGAGAGGTCGATCACTTCTCCCGGTATGCATGACGAACTTCAGTACTTAATGATTTCCTTCATTTTCTTATTAGCTAGCATGTCGAGGGCCTCTTTATACGTATGGTACGTAGCGTCGACCAAGCACGGAGATAAGTGAGGACACTTCTCTCTATTAATTAATTAGCTACCTAACACAATATATGAAACACCTTATTAACCATACAAAACCCCCAAATCCACCCCCCCTTTCAGAAAAAAAAACAAAAACCCTAGCCCCTGAACAGCTGACGCGTGGATGCCTATTGGTCCCGGTTGGTGCCACCAACCGGGACTAAAGGGCCTCCTGCCTAGGCTCGCAGCACCGGCCACGTGGAGGCCCATCTGTCTCGGTTCGTGTAAGAACCGGGACTAAAGGCTTAGGGCATTAGTAACAACCTTTTAGTCCCGGTTCCTAAACCGGGACAAAAGGCCCTTACGAACCGGGACAATAGGCCCTTTTTCTACTAGTGTACTGACATGGTCTTCATACAATACAGGCACGTGCGATCTGGATACATTGTCATTCTTGTAGACTCTCTTGTGATTTACTATATGCCACTTAGTAATCGAAATTGTCGACAGGAGTATTGCTCGTCAATGTGTTGTGGGAGTACTTTCTAAAGAACTCCTTGGAAGTTCTTAATATATAGTAATTCAAATTGTTGGGTTAATTATTTTCAATATCTTTTTGTATGATGGTTACTATGAATTGACCTAACAAACATTCAAAAAAAAAAGATCAAATTAATCATATTTTCCTGATTAAATTTCATCTATAACCTAGTTAATTCCGACCAAGCATGCAAAAGTTTTGTGATTCTAATGTTGGACGGATGAAGTTTCTGCTTTGATCACACCTCTAAATGTAACTGATAAAACACTTACTATAAATAAATAAGGATGAGGTTTAAATAACACCAATCCAAGCCACCGCGGGGACGTTGCCCCCTTGCCTAGCTGCCCCGTCACAGAGAAAGACTACCGCCGCCCCGGAGCAACCGCCGCTGCACCTTGTCGTGACCCCGCCAACCACCGCCGCGGACTCCCCGATCCACAAGCGGGCCGCCACCAAAGGCGAGAGAACAAGGGCCCGGCGCTGCCAGCTCTGGCCGGGCTTTGCCCGGAGGAGAACGCCGGCGACGACAAGGGAGGCAATGGAGGGAGAGGGGTGGGAGGCCGGGGGGCGCTGCCGCCAACCGTGTCGCCCACGGGAGGCGGCGACGCAGGGGCCCGGAGGGGATTTTTTTAATCTTCTCATAATTGTCTCTTTGAAAGTGCAATTTGTAAAACCCTTTTTACCTTTGGCCTATCGGCGTATTGGCTAAGAGTCAACATGGCAACTTTGTATGCAAGGCATATATAGCGGCCACATCTACTGTTGTTGCATAATCTTTCTCCATGTATTTTACTGTAGCAGCTTGAGCAACACTACAACATGGAAACATCTTGAACAAAGAAAATAATATGGACAAGCTATAAAAGGGCTAGAAATGATGTTAAGGATAAACCACTATATAAAGTATTGCCATCTCTATATAACAGAGGGCGCACAGAAGGTTTTTTTCCCCTCGGCTGCGGACAAGCCAACCTTATCAGTAACTTGAGATTACTTGCCATGCATTTTTTTTCCTTCAATGCGATTTCCACAACCGACACTATCTATACTCAGCTCTGGATCAAGACTTGGTGACATCTCCAATAACCTAGCTTGGGATTCTCAAGGCATTAATCTGGTTTGGTGACCACCTACCTATTTGCACGCAGGGAAAGAATTTAACCTTTGCAACACCTCATCCTCTGCAATTCTGGTTCCCTTCTAGCCAACCAACCAAAAATCACTACCTCCAAAAGAGAAATATTTTGGCAGCATGATGCATGCCTCCCGTCAGTATTTGCAATGCCACAAAACAGGAATCTAGGCAGGGTCCTCTTGAAACCACCTTCACTTCCGGACTTTCATCAGAGAGATGTTTCTGCCACCTGGCATGGAACAAACAACAAATCACCACATGGATTTAGTAGCTCGAAAAATTGTAATTTCCGTCAGAATGGACCCTCATCTTTTCTGGTTCCTGTGAATGAATTAAGCCAGAAAAAAAAAAGGGTCAGCATTATTACTGGCTATTCAGTAAGACAGTAACAAATAAGATTCTACATGTATAAATATAATAAATAAATAAAATTAGGAAACAGTACGTAAAATACAGCCATAACATCTTGCATATACTTATGAATTTGCCTGCGTGTCCATCAAGATAAACACATCTAACGTTATTTGTCTTCCTGCAGTGTACATACAGGAATACAGCTCCTGTAGGCTGGCAGGCCCTTTTCTGGCAATGATAGAATTACTGGACAAGCCTTGATCGATAATCTCTTGACGGAGGAAAGAAGATGCAGCTCCTTAGGCAGCGATAGGATATCAGTGCAATAGCAAAAATCAAGAGGGTGACAAAGTGCTTTGTCTTGTTCTTCTGTGAACCATCTCACATTCTTTGCCTGCAGAGAATAAGGGCATGAGAAACCATTATATATCGAGCAGGTTCGAAACATCAATGCAAATATTACATCTGTCGTTACTAACGGACAGAAGGAACAAACTGGCTCACTGTGCCACTTATACTGCTTATTTGTAATTACATTTGTTGTTATTATTGTTAGAAGTTCCAAAGTTTGCATGATCATCTTCGTAAGTGTCAGGTGAGATTTGCGAAAACTGTCAAACAAAAAGTGAGCAAACTGTCGTACAAACCACAGACAGATAGACAATGCTTTTAGGACAGTAGCCACCGGTGACACGCCTGACATACTGGCAAGAAGGAGCACGAGCTCAGAACAAAGCATGTTTAACACTAAAGTTAGCTTACAGCTTTTGAAGCCAGGCAAGGATAGTTTGCCGAATCATCCAAGATTTCAGATAATTATGTACCATTACCAACTTCACTGAACCATTGCATACACACAAGCTTCAAGCCAAACCTCCTAACATAGCAAAGTTAACAAAGGGCATCTCAAATATATGCTTTCCTGTGAGCAATCTGTATGTTTGTCCAGCAAAGAAAAATTGTGTCCACGTTTCTAGGGCAAGTTTATAGCTCTGGAAAACATTCTTGGATATGTTTTTCAGATACAATACAGAAAGCCTTGCAGCATAAATTGGAATCAAAATTAACGTCTGTAATCACTTGACCCAACTCGTAGGCTTGCACATCCAGTCCTCAAACCAAATGAGTTTAAGCACATCTTTTTCTTTAATATCTATATGCTTGAAAACGTATCACCCAACAAGGCCGGGAAAGGTTATTGTGTAATAGTTTTCTTCATCCAGCAGCATAATAAGTGCCTATTTTATCAGCAACAATTCATCCAGTTTACATACATTTGTCCTATGGGCATATTAGCCAGAGTCGGTGAGTAGAGTCGACAGGGAACACACTCGACGCAGGAGACAGTAGGATTTTTGCGACGCGTTCAACCTGCATCATTTTTGCTTTCTTCCTTTTATACACGAAAATGACAAACTGGCTGCGAAAGATCCATTGATCCCGTGCCATCCCACGAACTGTTTGTGGCCAGGAACAAACAAAACAGAAAAGGGTAAAATCCCAGACCTATTCTGCCGCTGCACGAAGACAGCGTGTCTCTAGCCATTATTCAGATATTCAGAGTAAGGAAAACAACCTGACATAACAAGATTAACAACAACAGTAGACAAGATAAGTGTTTTCTCCAGTGTCCCCTTCCTCATCACCTTCTCCACTGCTTGATGTAGTTGGACAAGGCACACTGAACATAAGTCGGTTCAAGACCGAGCATCTTCTCAGCAGAACACTGCTTGGCCGCCTCCAGTGTTTCCTCTCTAATGTTAATGGCAAGCATCCATGCAACCGGCGGCCGGATGTCCAGTCTAGCCATGATGTAGACAACATCATCGTCACACAAGCTAAGAGTGGGCCCACCGTGAACCACCTTGTCCCAGCTCAACCTCTTGCCACCTGATACCTTAGGGAAACATGAACCAGTGACAGGCACGTTATCAGCCTTGACAGTGAACCTCTTGTGCCACTTCTTTGAGCGGATGTCCCAATTCCATGTGGTGACCGTCCATGGTATCAGTACACCCACAAGATTTCAGCTCGACGAACCTGATCACACCATTGCTTATAGCGACTACACGGAACAGACGGGGGTAGATATCATCGACTCCTATGCCAAACCGCGACACCAGATCGCAAGGGATCGGAACGGGCCATTGGATCAAACACATGACCGGATTGTTGTCCAGCACGTTGCATAGCAGAATGCCATGCCAATGATTGACCCAGCCAAGTGTTCCTGCCCCGGCGAAGATCACTCTGGTGCCTTGGTGCCACATCACTTCGTGATGTTGGTATATCTTGGTGTCCATGGCGATGCTGGCCATCTTGTAGGTGTAGCGCCACGGCGACGCAGAGTTATCGGAGCAATACACGCGGAGATCGATGCACTTCCTGCTGGTAGAGTCTTTGGTGTGTCGCGATCGCCAGACGAGGGGGAAGACCACGGCGTAGTCTTTGCTGTTGAGATCGGAGCCGCCGAGGGGCACGACGCCGGTCAGCCTGATGTAGTCAGGGTAGCGGTAGGGGGCGGGGAGAAGGCTGAGCGATGGAGCCCCTGGACCTGCCCTGTAGACGAAGAAATCCTTGTACTCCCTGCGCCTGGAGCCTTCGGTGAAGGGGACGACGAGAAGCACGAACGCGTCCGCCGAGCTCAGAACCAGGGGATCTCCGCCGTAGCAGCCATCCGCCAGACCGGGGCAGTGCACGAAGCAGCGAGAGACGCCGGGCGGGTCCGCGAGCTCGAAGGTCACCTTGATGTCGCCGCTTTGGCTCGTGACGCCGTGGGCGGTTGTTGCGTTGTCGCGGTCGCCGATGTGGCACTTCGAGTCGGTGAGCACCCAGGGGCGACGGGACGACCGCCTGAAAGCGGCGGCGGCAAAGGGGTCTGGCATGGCGGCGCGCGGGACGTACGGCGGGCGAGCGGGCGGCGGCGGCGACTGGAATTGGGGATTGATAGCGACGACGATGCGTATCGTCCGGGGATGAGGTTAAGCGACCCGTGAGAAACCGTGTGCGTCACGGCCCGTTTATAATTAATTTACAGGAATTGTTAGGGCGATCCTATAGGACACCCGTGTGCGTCAAGAAAGCTGTGGCTTCGCACAGGAGTGATTGAACTGGGCCGGTCCATTTGCAGTTCAAGTAAAAAAGATATGTCGAACATTTTGTGAAAATATGAATATATATACACTGAATAGTTTTCGAATACCCATTGAACATTTGTGTAATATATGCATTGAACAAGTTTTAAAATGCAGTGAACTTTTTTCCAGAAAGACACTGTACAAATTTCTAATGCACAATGAACATTTTGTGGTATACGTTGAACAATTTCTTAATATAAGATGTTTTTTTAAAATACACAATGGTCGTTTTGGAGTATATATTGAACAATTCTTAATATACGATGAATGATTTTGTAATGCACGATGATCATTTTTGTAATGTAAAGTGAACTTTTTCATAATATACATTGAACATTTTCTTAATATATATGATGACATATTTATAATATGCGGTGAATTTTTTATATAATACGCAGAAAAGAAAAATGAAATATAAAAATGAAAGGAAAAAAGCTACCAAAACAGAAAAAACGAATAACCAGAACAAAACCAATTAAAACTGGACACAATATTGAAAAAAATTGAAGCAAAAAAACACAGAAGAAAAACGGAAAACCATACGAAACAGCTACGAACAAAAACATCACGTGAATCCATGCATGGGCTTACCAACTGGAGGCTCACTTCAAGAGAAGCCATGACTATTTTGCCGCCCACGGGTGACAAAATAGGATTGGCCAACGTGTGTGTAGTGCGGTTAAGAGCTCCTATACGACGCCTTTAGTTGCGGTTCTTGCTTGGTTCGACGAATTTGGTGAGCTCCTCGTCCGCTTTGATTGAGGAGAAAGCCCAGTCAGCCACCATTTCGATGGAGGTCACATGACCTGCAACTCGGCCTTCACTTTTTGAGACTTCAACTACCCACATTTTCTATGTGCCTGCAACACTTTTATATGGACAAAGATGGCTCACCATGTTCCATCAATGGCATCTAACTTATGTCTATTTTGGCAGATTGTGCTCCACCTCGGTGAACTCATGCGGTTCTAACGTGCCTAGAAGCCAGAGACGAATACGTTCACGGTCCATAGGATCAACACCATTCGTAGGTTGATAGCCCTCCCCGCCTAGAATAGTAATCTTTGAAAAAAATGGAAGCAAAAAAACACAGAAGAGAAACGGAAAAGCGCAGGAAACAACACAAACGAAAACATCACATGAATCCGTACGTGGGCTTGCTCAACTGGAGGCTCGCTTCAAGAGAAGCCATGACTATTTGCCGCCCATGGGTGACAAAATAGGATTGGCTGACGTCTGCGGTGCGGTTGAGAGCACCTATACGACGCCTTCAGCGTCGGTTCTTGCCCGATTCTATGAATTTGGTGAGCTTGTCCGCTTTGATTGAGGAGAAAACCTAGTCAACCACCTTTTTGGTGCAAGTCACGTGACCTGCAGCTCGGCCTTCAGTTTTTGAGACTTCATCTACCCACATCTCTATGTGCCCGCAACACTTTCATATGGACAAAGACGGCTTACCATGTTCCATCAATGGCATCTAATGTATGCCTATTTTGGCGGACTGTGCTCCACCTCGGCGACCTCATGCGATTCTAACGTACCTAGAAGCCAGAGGTGAATCCGTTCACAATCCGTAGGATCAACACCACTCGTAGGTTGATGGCCCTCCCCACCTAGAATAGGAATCTTTGACTAGGCTTACACACACATTCTCTCACTTATGTTGTCCCCCCTCAGCTCACCCTAGCCCCGGGAACGTCGTATCCTAGGCTTCACACGAAATCTTCACTGAAACCATATGCATGCTTTTGTAGGGTCGGGAAGAACCATTAATGGCTTGTTGCCTGATGCAACTCCCCAATAGTGCTATCAATGTCTTCATGTCGCACGACCTCTTAATATTACACCACTGAATCCCCAATCATTTGCTTCTTGTGCAGTGACAGTACCAATATCCACTAATCATTGTTTCCGGATACGGTTGTTGGTTGACATCTCTTCTAATTCGTCCATGCGTGAGGCAAATTGTTCTGTGGAGGAATCAATATCTCGACATAGGCCAAGAGACAGATGTCGTGCCACTCCACCAAGTCGTCTGAAACTAGCATGCATAGTGGCTCCCCGGACTCTTTCATAGATATTCCAACAATTTCTTTCTTTTGCTCCTCAAAAGCCCAAAGGAATGGAGTTGATGCTCCCACGTCCATAGCATGAGTAGTTCTAGCAAATGAATGGTTTGAAATTTGAGTTATTTCACAGAATAACACACTTATATATTGAGCTCAATTCAAATGTCTCTCCACGGCTGAAGAATGAGCGTTCTTGGGCCATCGTAGAAACATAGATAAGGTCAACGACAGAAGGAACAACGAAACTTTACGACAACTTTTTCGTACACGTTCACTTGCATCACGTACATAACTGCTCTCTCAACCGTGCAATATGCATGGCACCCATAACACTGCTCTCTCACTGGAGTTACCTTAGCCCCGAGGCATGATATTTCATGATATTGGAAAAGGTTTACTAATTATTATCATCGTCTTGAAAGCCAGGCACCTTTTTGAATAGGAGTGGGGATCCTAGTCTAGGCGGCCTTCATGGAGTGCCGGTAACAGGGAGCTAGAGTTCCCCCGAGCCGCCAGGGAGAGGCGAGACGGGGGTTGGGTGGCTCCAGTGGAGAAAAGCTAGAATCCCATATATACATAGGATAACTTCTACATGTAAGACAATGTGCGGTCGACTGATCTAGATCTGACTATTTTTTTCTTCTTTCAAATCAGCATCTTCGAGTCTTCAGAACCTGGTATACAATGTAATAGAGTTAGTACAAAATCCCAGAAATGAAAGGAAATTACTCCAAATACATGGAAGAGCTCATAATTAAAACACTTTAGAAATGGAAGATCAACATGCAGATCACATGTACACCACTAGATAGATTGGATAAACTAATATCTTGTGCTATATTGAATAATGTTTTGGGTCAAAATAATTAATATGGGTAGACTGCACAAGTCTACACATCGAAGTTATCATCTGTTTTTACTTAAATATTTGAAGCCGATTACTCCAAATAATGGAACCTAATTAAACATACCCGTCAGTAAGGAGTGGCAAAGGTATGATCAGGGAGCAAACACTTCTTGAAATCTTCTCAGATTTCCCAAGACCTAGATTTTGTAACATGCTCCTTGCCCTGGAATAGTAGGTAGCTTCACTCACACCTTGTGGCTTTGAGAACTTCTGCCGATCTACGTATCCATCAGCAGAATTATTACATGATAAGACATGGAAGTGCTGAAGCAAACTTGTCATCAAAATAATTTTTACATACCCAACATTTCAATGCAACCCATACCATCAAAATAAAATTAATTATGAATTTGAAAGGTAAATGCCGGTCCATAATGCTCCTGTGAAGCACATGTTGTAGCAACTTTAAAGTTGATCATGCTTCGTCTAATGTACATAAGAAACCATCATCTCCACATGAAAGATAAAACATCATTCGTTCACTTAATTAATATTCCATCCAAACCTCAAAACATCACAAGAAGGCAACATAACGATAATTTGACCCTTCATCAACTATGAAAATATAGTGGAAAGATGAACTGCATAGAAAAATGAATCCAAATTGAAATAACCAACAAAGATGTCTAGATCATTACCATGAAAAACCGAAAAATCCACACCAGATGTAATGGCACTTGAGATTAGATTAGGAATTCCCATTCCACTCAGTAGAGAGAACAGAGCACCGGAACCAAAAGTGTCTGCTATGTTACATCAATACAATTAGAATGTTTTTCATGCATAAAGTAACAAGTTTCTAATTATTAATTGGAATTAATTAACTAACAACAAGAAACTTGAACCTGTGCAATAAGGACCATCATTTTGACAATAATTGCCACAAGACACGTTTTGCATCTTTGAAAAAATGGTAAGACTAAAATGCATATATCTAACTCCAAACTGATGATACAAGTAATTATTCCTTGAGATGCGCCATGAGGTGGCTAGCAGCGTTTTCGGCCTTTTGGCACTAGAGAATGTTCGTCTAGAACCTTCCAACAAAACGCTGTTGTACCAACTCATAAGAAAAAGCACAACCATTATCGGTAGATGGGTGTCCCTCTCCAGTCTGCAATCAGTTACATAGTACAGAAGTCGGGACACGCCCAGCTTAGACACGTACAGGACATATTTCCTATCTTGCATGACAATCAAAGACGAAAGGTTGGGTATGAGAATCTCGACATACATTATTCCCCTCACTGAAACCATTATTCCCATATGTAGGTTGTGAGTCCTATGATAGAATGGAAAAGAGGGTCCGTTTCCTGGCTCCGCGTAATGCGGACCGCTTCTAAGCGACGCCTCACTCTGGCTCCATGCTGGTCGCCGGCGCCGCCATCCGGGGGCTCGGGATCTCGTTTCTCCTGCCTGGCAGAAACGGGTGAGGAGTCTGAACCAGTGGCCGAAGACCAGTCTCTCGACGTCCACCCCAAGCAGTCTGGCGTGGTACGCCGGAGGAAGACCGACGCGGAGCTGGCTGATGAGTTCTGGGCGGACATAGGATACCCAACGCCGGCGTCTAGGGTGTGGGAGAGACCGCCGTGTCGACATGCAGGTGAGGTGTTTTCAGCGCCGGAGGAGCACTCGGCGGAGGGCGTCGTCGCATCCGTTCCGGACGTGGACAAGACGACACCAAATGTGATGGATCGTAGGTCCCGTTCTCCGGCAGCTCGTGGTGTCCGTGGGGTTCCTGGCTTGGCTAGGGCTCTAGTCAGGCCATGGGTCGGACCCATCCCGCCACCTCGGCGATCACCGCCGAGGACACTCGGTGATCTTCTTCCACCGCGGTGTCTCGGTGACGGGGCGGCCTCGTCCGAGTCCAGGGCTGCGCCACTGACGTCGGGCCTGGTCGTGCAGCCCGCTGCGTCAGCCCTCGTTCAAATCTTCGATCCGGTTTCTTCGACAGCTCCAAGCCTGGCCCGCGATCCGATGCATCCTGGGCGTCCACTTCGGATGGTCAATCTGGGGCGTTGGCTAGGCCACTTGTGGAAACGGGTGCAGCCAGCAGGAAACCCTAATCTCACTCGATCGTACGCGACCGTCGTCCGGTCTCCAGAGATGTCGCGACGTGATCCCTCCGCTCCGCCCGGGGGTACCACCGGCAATCAGACTCAACCTTCTCCGCGCGCCGCCCAGCCGCCGGCTGCTCGCATGGCTTCTCCGGCGGGAGGTGCACCTGGCTTTGCTACCGGGGTCTACCAGCCGATTCAAGCCCCGCCATCCTGCGCGCCGTCGGCCTCGTACACGCCGGTGCAGCAGCCACCGGTACAGTAGCCGCAGATGCAGGTATACCAGGGGCAGTTCCCGCACCAGTTCGTCGGAATCCCGACACCATACATGCAGCAACAGCCAGTTCATCTTCAACCCTCGGGGGGCTACATACATCAGCAACATCAGCTAGCTATTGCTCCATATCAACCGATTGCCAGCGCTTATGGGCAGCAGCAAGGGCCTCTCGCCGGCGCCAATCAGCAGCACCTCCATCAGCCGACCACCAGCTTCAACGCCGGGCCGGCTATCACCTCGGCAGCCGGACGTGTCGCGGCGCGCTCTCGCAAGCCAAAGGGAGGCAAGGGTGGCCGTCAAAAGATTCGTCAGGGGCCAGTTCACCAACCTGCTACTCCCATGCAAACTGCTACGGGCCCTTCGATGCCAACTCCGGCTCCTGTGTACGTCCCGGCCGCCTCATCAACAGTGGTTGCGGGTCATGGACAGGGTGCACCCGTGCACTTGGCTGCCCCGTTTCATCAACCACCGGCTCCATCTTCTGGTACATCCGAGGTTGCAGTGGCACCCAAAAAACTGTGGTGTTCTAAATGTCAGTCGGCAGGACACTTATCTGATGAGTGCGACACACAACAGTATTGCTTTATTTGTAACAAGATGAACCATCCTATGACTATGCGTCGGTGTCCGGCTCTCAAGTTGCCGAAGCTGACGGCGTTGCTTTGCGGCTATGGAACTGAAAACATGGCTTTTTTTTCAGATGCCTGATAATGTTTGTAGGGAGGATCTCTCACCTCACGATTCACCAACTGCACTTGTATCGATTTCTGGCGGCTCTATTTCTCCCAATATCGTGGAGGCAGAGGTGGCCAAGATTGCTCAGTTTCAGCAGCAGTGGACTTGGGAGGCTATACCGCATGGCGAGGATGCTTTTCTCATGTCCTTTCCAAGTGAAAAAGTTTTACAGCGGGTGACCGGGTTTGTAGTTTTTATCAAGTCTCATAATGTAACTATTGAATTCAAGCCTTGGAAGGAGGAGGTACCGCATCTTTGAGTTACAGCCTATCTGGGTGCACGTGCACGGTGTGCCACATGCTCTTCGTCACTTCCTGGGTCTTTGGGCAGTCGGCTCGGTGATTGGTGCTACCCTGGACGTTGACCTACTCTGTTTGCGTCGTCGAGGAATTGTTCGCATTCAGGTGGCGGTGCTTAATCTTGACACCTTCAAGAGGAGCACAATTAATTCTCTCTCGTCTGACGTTGTTGTCCAGAGGAAGGGGTATGAGTTCCGATACAGTCTGGAAGAACCGGACCTTCGTGTTGATGCTGATTTTGTGCCTAGAGTTTGGGAGCACGGAGATGATCCAGGCGATGATATGGGTCATGACAGGGAGGACACTGCAGGGGCTAAGGACCCAAGTAAGAGGCCCAAACCCACCTCGTCATCCAATGAGTCTTCAGTGCCACCTTCATCTGGCGGCGTGATGCCCATGCAGTTGTCCATGTCTTCTGGGAGGTCTTCGTTGCCATCTGCGATGTCTTACCCGACGGGCACGACGCCACCAGCCGCACCAATCAGGGCGCCCTTGATCACCACGCCACCGGCATCCTTGATGACTTCGACACCACGGTCTTCGACGACGCCAGCCACGTCATCGCTGACGACACCCTATCGCCTACAGGAGGAGGCATCCGTAGTCGCTTCCCCGCTCGCTTCATCGCCGACGCCGTCGCTGATCATTCCGCGGCGGGGAGTGGTATTCTCTCCCGCGGTTCGGGCGGGTCGTGACTCGGCGATGGCAGAGCTGCGTGCTTTGTCTTCTTCTCCATCATCGCCAGGAGAGGCGACGGTGTCCAGGGCCTCAACGCCGCCCACACCGTCTCCTCCGCTAGAGGTCGCAGAGGTTGAGGTGCAGCCCTCTGGGGCCTCTTCATCTTCGCTGCATTTGCCTACTCTGCCGCTCGAAGACACCGGGGATGTTGCTACTGCCGACGTCACCCCCTCGCCGCTGAGACGCAGCGGGCGCCACTCCGTTGGCGTCGATGGTACGGCAGCCACTGACGAGGACTCTCTCACCAAGGCCATGCGTAGGACGGCAGCTCGCAACCTCGACTATGAAGGTACTTCCTCCCACAAATCTTTTTGTCCTTCGATAACTCTAGAGTTTCTACAAATATTGCTAGCTTGGGTGTTTCGTTAGGACGTAATGAGAAAGAGGTACAAGTTTCTGTTAGGGCCCTTAAACAAATGGAGTTCGACCGGCTTAAGGTTGCTCCTAGGTTGTCTACTTTTTTTGACCCTCTCGTGTCAGATGAGGAGGATGTGGATGCTGATGCCGATCATGATGGCAAGCTTCTCTCCCATCTAGTTAAAGACACAACCAAAGTAGACTTGGAGGATACTGTACGCGACAACATGCTATGTGAGCTTGTCACGTCGGTACGAAAAAACAACTCTTACTTCAGAAAAGAAAAGAGGGTGCCCATCTAAGAGGGCATAGGTACCTAAACATAAAAATGGTTCATCATGAGAGGTATGTTTTGGAATAGCAGAGGTCTTTGTGACTTGGCTAAACGCAAACACATTGCCGATTGCGTAAAAGATCATGCCTTGGACTTTGTGGCCATCACTGAGTTGGGTAAACGTGATTTCCAGACATGTGTTCTTGACCACTTTTCATGTGGTTATGATTATGAATGGCACGTTTTACCCCCATCCGGAAGGTCTGGTGGAATCTTGCTTGGCATCCACTCGACATACTTGGAACTTTTATCCACTTCGAAGGGTGAATATCACATCAAATTTCACCTTCAAAACAAGTCCGACAACTTCCTTTGGAGTCTAGTGGCTATATATGGCGCTGCTCAAGAGGAGTTTAAGTCCGCTTTCCTTAAAGAGCTTGTTAATACCTGTCGGGACAATCCCCATCCCATGTTAATCGGGGGGATTTTAATATCCTTAGATATCAACAGGAAAAAAACAATGACTGGTTTGACACTAGGTGGCCTTTCCTCTTCAATGCTGTTATTGACAGCCTAGACCTGCGGGAGCTCACTTTGTCTGGTCGTCAGTACACCTGGGCCAATAGTTTAAATTTGAACTGGGATGGCTCACTAGAGAGGGATTCCATGACCTGGTTAAGAAAGTGTGGGCGCGTCAACCTCGGGGTAACACGCCCATTCAACGATGGAACAATCGAATTCGCGCCTTGCGACGATTCCTTCGTGGATGGGCTAAACACACTGCCGGCGTATACAAAAAAGAAAAGCTGCGACTATCTTCCTTAATCGACACCCTTGACAAAATTGCGGAGGTGAGGCCTCTTTCTGCTGCCGAGATTGAGAAAAAAAGCCATCTAAATGAGCAAATTGCCCGCCTTTTACGTGAGGAAGAGATTAAATGGTACTAACGTTGCAAGGCCGACTCGCTTGTTCAAGGTGATGATAATACGAAGTACTTTCAAATGCTGGCCAATGACAGACATAGAAAGAAACGTATTTTCGCTCTTGACCAAGACGAAGGCCGTATAGAGGGGGATGCACCGCTGAAAAATTTCATTACTAAGTACTACAAAGAGCTTTTTGGACCTTCACCTCAAAGCCCTTTTGCGCTCGACGAGTCTATTACTCATGATATACCTCAAGTTTCAGAGGTAGAAAATGAGTTTTTAACCTCTCCGTTCTCTGAAGAGGAAGTTCGAGCCACGGTGTTTCAAATGGAACACAACAAGGCTCCGGGACCAGATGGTTTTCCGGCAGAGTTTTATCAATGTTTTTGGGATATGATTAAGGCGGATTTGCTTCAGTTGTTTAACCAACTGCATGCTGAAAACCTTGATCGCCCGTTTAAACTTTGGGGAAATTATTCTTCTGCCCAAGACTAAGGAGGCTAGTCGTATTCAACAATATAGACCGATTTGCCTTCTAAATGTCAGCTTTAAGATATTCACAAAGGTGGCAACTAATAGGTTGAACGGGGGTGGCTGACCACGTGGTCAAACCCACTCAAACAACGTTTATGCAAGGACGCAACATACTAGATGGAGTTGTTGTGCTGCATGAAGCTGTGCATGAGCTCCACCGTAAAAAGTTGAATGGAGTCATATTCAAAATAGACTTTGAAAAAGCATATGACAAAGTCAAATGGCCCTTTCTTTTGCAAACTTTGCGCATGAAGGGGTTTTCACCAAAATGGTGTCGATGGGTAGAGAGTTTTGTTTCTGGAGGTAGTGTGGCTATCAAAGTCAACGATGATGTTGGCAACTACTTTCAGACTAGGAAGGGGCTTCGCCAAGGGGACCCTGCTTCCCCTATTTTGTTCAACATTGTAGCTGATATGTTAGCTATCTTGTTGAGCGGGCTAAGGTGGCCAGCCAATTTAGCGGCGTGATTCCTCATCTGGTAGAAGAAGAATTATCTATTCTACAATATGCAGATGACACTATACTTTTTCTAGATCATGACCTAGATAAAGCTAGAAACCTCAAATTACTTTTATGTGCATTTGACGAGCTCTCTGGTCTTAAAATTAACTTCCATAAGAGCGAGCTTTTTGTTGGAAATATGCCCTAGAGGCAATAATAGAATGGTTATTATTGTATTTCCTTGTTCATGATAATTGTCTATTGTTCATGCTATAATTGTATTAACTGGAAACCGTAATACATGTGTGAATACATAGACCACAACATGTCCCTAGTAAGCCTCTAGTTGACTAGCTCGTTGATCAATAGATGGTTATGGTTTCCTGACCATGGACATTGGATGTCATTGATAACGGGATCACATCATTAGGAGAATGATGTGATGGACAAGACCCAATCCTAAGCATAGCACAAGATCGTGTAGTTCGTTTGCTAAGAGCTTTTCTAATGTCAAGTATCATTTCCTTAGACCATGAGATTGTGCAACTCCCGGATACCGTAGGAATGCTTTGGTGTACCAAACGTCACAACGTAACTGGGTGGCTATAAAGGTACACTACAGGTATCTTAAGTGTCTGTTGGGTTGGCACGAATCGAGACTGGGATTTGTCACTCTATGACGGAGAGGTATCTCTGGGCCCACTCGGTAATGCATCATCATAATGAGCTCAATGTGACTAAGGAGTTAGCCACGGGATCATGCGTTACGGAACGAGTAAAGAGACTTGCCGGTAACAAGATTGAACGAGGTATTGGGATACCGATGATCGAATCTCGGGCAAGTAACATGCCGATAGACAAAGAGAATTGTATACGGGATTGATTGAAACCCCGACATCATGGTTCATCCGATGAGATCATCGTGGAACATGTGGGAGCCAATATGGGTATCCAGATCCCGCTATTGGTTATTGGCCGGAGAGGTGTCTCGGTCATGTCTGCATGGTTCCCGAACCCGTAGGGTCTACACACTTAAGAATTGGTTACGCTAGAGTTTTTATGGGAAATAGTATGTGGTTACCGAAGGTTGTTCGGAGTCCCAGATGAAATCCCGAACATCACGAGGAGTTCCGGAATGGTCCGGCGGTGAAGATCGATATATTGGACGAAGGGTATTGGAGTCCGGAAGTGTTCCGGGGGTACCAGGCTATGGCCAGCGTGACCGAAAGGTGTTTCGGGAGCCCCGGCAAGTGTTGGAGGGCCTCATGGGCCAAAGGGGAAGGGGCAAACCAGCCCACTAAGGGGTGGTGCGCCCCCCACACCCTTTCCCATGTTACTTGGGGAGGTGGGGCGCCTCCACCTGCTTGGCTTCGGGGGCAAGCCTCCCTAGGATTTTCCCTAGGGAGATCCAATCTGCTTGGCCGCCGCCCCCTAGGGGAAACCCTAGGGCGCCTCACCCTCTCCCCTTGCCCCTATATATAGTGGAGGGGTGGGAGGGCAGCCGCGCCTCTTCCCTGGCGCAGCCCTCCCTCCTCATACGCCTCCTCCTTCTCCTCCGTAGTTCTTAGCGAAGCTCTGCCGGAGAACCACGAGCTCCATTGCCACCACGCCGTCGTGCTGCTGGAGTTCTCCCTCAACTTCTCCTCTCCCCTTGCTGGATCAAGAAGGAGGATACGTCCCCGGGCTGTACGTATGTTGAACGCGGAGGCGCCGTCCGTTCGGCGCTAGATCGGATCTTCCGCGATTTGAATCGCTGCGAGTACGACTCCATCAACCGCGTTCTTGTAACGCTTCCGCTTAGCGATCTTCAAGGGTATGAAGATGCACTCCCTCTCTCTTGTTGCTAGCATCTCCTAGATTGATCTTGGTGACACGTAGGAAAATTTTGAATTATTGCTACGTTCCCCAACAGTGGCATCATGAGCCAGGTTTTTGCGTAGATTCTATGCACGAGTAGAACAGAAAGTAGTTGTGGGCGATGATTTGTTCAATTTGCTTGCCGTTACTAGTCTTATCTTGATTCGGCGGCATTGTGGGATGAAGCGGCCCGGACTGACCTTACACGTACTCTTACGTGAGACAGGTTCCACCGACTGACATGCACTTGATGCATAAGGTGGCTAGCGGGTGTCTGTCTCTCCCACTTTAGTCGGATCGGATTCGATGAAGAGGGTCCTTATGAAGAGTAAATAGCAATTGGCATATCACCGTTGTGGCTTTTGCGTAGGTAAGAAACGTTCTTGCTAGAAACCCATAGCAGCCACGTAAAACATGCAACAACAATTAGAGGACGTCTAACTTGTTTTTGCAGGGTATGCTATGTGATGTGATATGGCCAAAAGGATGTGATGAATTATATATGTGATGTATGAGATTGATCATGTTCTTGTAATAGGAATCACGACTTGCATGTCGATGAGTATGACAACCGGCATGAGCCATAGGAGTTGTCTTAATTTATTGTATGACCTGCGTGTCAATGAAAACGCCATATAATTACTTTACTTTATTGCTAACCGTTAGCCATAGTAGTAGAAGTAATAGTTGGCGAAACAACTTCATGAAGACACGATGATGGAGATCATGGTGTCATGCCGGTGATGAAGGTGATCATGCCGCGCCTCGAAGATGGAGATCAAAGGCGCAAGATGATATTGGCCATATCATGTCACTTTATGATTTGCATGTGATGTTTGTCATGTTTACATCTTATTTGCTTAGAACGACGGTAGCATAAATAAGATGATCCCTCACTAAAATTTCAAGAGACGTGTTCCCCCTAACTGTGCACCGCTGCGAAGATTCGTTGTTTCGAAGCACCACGTGATGATCGGGTGTGATAGATTCTAACGTTCGCATACAACGGGTGTAAGCCAGATTTACACATGCGAAACACTTAGGTTGACTTGACGAGCCTAGCATGTACAGACATGGCCTCGGAACACAAGAGACCGAAAGGTCGAACATGAGTCGTATAGTAGATATGATCAACATGGAGATGTTCACCGATGATGACTAGTCCGTCTCACGTGATGATCGGACACGGCCTAGTTGACTCGGATCATGTATCACTTAGATGACTAGAGGGATGTCTATCTGAGTGGGAGTTCATTAAATAATTTGATTAGATGAACTTAATTATCATGAACATAGTCAAAAGGTCTTTGCAAATTATGTCGTAGCTTACGCTTTAGTTCTACTAAGATATGTTCCTAGAGAAAATTTAGTTGAAAGTTGATAGTAGCAATTATGCGGACTGGGTCCGTAAACTGAGAATTGTCCTCATTGCTGCACAGAAGGCTTATGTCCTTAATGCACCGCTCGGTGTGCTGAACCTCGAGCGTCGTTTGTGGATGTTGCGAACATCTAACATACACGTTTTGATGACTACATGATAGTTCAGTGCGTAATGTTGAACGGTTTAGAATTGTTGCACCGAAGACATTTTGAAACGTCGCGGAACATATGAGATGTTCCAAGAGCTGAAATTGGGATTTTAGGCTCGTGCCCACGTCAAGAGGTATGAGACCTCTGACAAGTTTCTTAAGCCTGCAAACTAAGGGAGAAAAGCTCAACCGTTGAGCATGTGCTCAGATTGTCTGAGTACTACAATCGCTTGAATCGAGTGGGAGTTAATCTTCCAGATGAGATAGTGATGGTTCTCCATAGTCACTGACACCAAGCTATTAGAGCTTCGTGATGAACTATAACGTATCAGTGATAGATATGATGACCCTTGAGCTATTCGCGATGTTTGACACCACGAAAGTAGAAATCAAGTAGGAGCATCAATTGTTGATGGTTAGTAAAACCACTAGTTTCAAGAAGGGCAAGGGAAAGAAGGGATACTTCATGAAACGGCAAATCAGTTGCTGCTCTAGTGAAGAAACCCAAGGTTGAACCCAAACCCGAGACTAAGTGCTTCTGTAATGAGGGGAACGGTCACTGAAGCAGAACTACCCTAGATACTTGGTAGATGAGAAGGTAGGCAAGGTCGACAGAAGTATATTGGATATACATTATATTAATGAGTACTTTACTAGTACTCCTCGTAGCACCAGGGTATTAGATACCGGTTCGGTTGCTAAGTGTTGGTAACTCGAAATAAAAGGCTACGGAATAAACGGAGACTAGCTAAAGGTGAGATGACGATATGTGTTGGAAGTGTTTCCAAGGTTGATGTGATCAAGCATCGCATGCTCCCTCTACCATCGAGATTGGTGTTAAACCTAGATAATTGTTATTTGGTGTTTGCGTTGAGCATAGACATGATTGGATTATGTTTATCGCAATACGGTTATTCATTTAAGAAGAATAATGGTTACTCTGTCTATTTGAATAATACCTTCAATGGTCTTGCACCTAAAATGAATGGTTTATTGAATCTCGATCGTAGTGATACACATGTTCATGCCAAAAGATATAAGATAGTAATGATAGTACCACATACTTGTGGCACTGCCACTTGAGTCGTATTGGTATAAAACGCATGAAGAAGCTCCATGTTGATGGATCTTTGGACTCACTTGTTTTTGAAAAGATTGAGACATGCGAACCATGTCTATTGGTAGATATGTATGAAGAAACTCCATACAGATGGATCGTTTGGACTCGCTTCATTTTGAATCACTTGAGACATGCAAATCATACCACATGGGCAAGATGACTGAAAGGCCTCGTTTTCAGTAAGATGAAACAAGCAAGCAACTTGTTGGAAGTAATACATTTTGATGTGCGCAGTCCAATGAGTGCTGAGGCATGCAGTGGATATCGTTATGTTCTTACTTCACAGATGATTTGAGTAGATGCTGAGTATATTTATTTGATGAAACACAAGTCTGAATTATTGAAAGGTTCAAGTAATTTCAGAGTGAAGTTGAAGATCATCGTGACAAGAGGATAAAATGTCTGTGATATGATCACAGAGATGAATATCTGAGTTACGAGTTTGGCACACAATTAAGAAATTATGGAAATTATTTCACGACTAATACCACCTGGAACACTAGTGTGATGGTGTGTCCGAACATCATAACTGCACCCTATTGGATATAGTGCATACCATGATGTCTCTTATCGAATTACACTATCGTTTATGGGTTAGGCATTAGAGACAACCGCATTCACTTTAAGTAGGGCACCACGCAATTCCGTTGAGACGACACCGTATGAACTATGGTTTGGAGAAACCTAAGCTGTCATTTCTTAAAAGTTTGGGGCTGCGACGCTTATGTGAAAAAGTTTCAGGCTGATAAGCTCGAACCCAAAGCGGATAAATGCATCTTCATAGAATACCCAAAACAGTTGGGTATACCTCCTATTTCAGATCTGGAAGCAAAAGTGATTGTTTCTAGAAACGGGACCTTTCTCGAGAAAAAGTTTCTCTCGAAAGAATTGAGTGGGAGGATGGTGGAGACTTGATGAGGTTATTGTAACGTCACTTCAACTAGTGTGTAGCAGGGCACAAGAAGTTGTTCCTATGGCACCTACACCAATTAAAGTGGAAGCTTATGATATTGATCATGAAACTTCGGATCAAGTCACTACCAAACCTCGTAGGACGACAAGGATGCGTACTACTTCAGAGTGGTACATAATCCTGTCTTGGAAGTCATGTTGCTAGACAACAATGAACCTACGAGCTATGGAGAAATGATGGTGGGCCCAAATTCCGACGAATGGCTCAAGGCCATAAAATCCGAGAGAGGATCCATGTATAAAACAAAGTATAGACTTTGGAAGAACTACTTGATGGTCGTAAGGCTGTTGGGTGCAGATGGATTTTAAAAGGAAGACGGACAATGATGGTAAGTGTCACCATTAAGAAAGCTCGACTTGTCGTTAAGATGTTTTCCGACAAGTTCAAGGAGTTGACTACGATGAGATTTTCTCACTCGTAGCGATGCTAAGAGTCTGTTGGAATTATATTAGCAGTTACTGCATTATTTATGAAATCTTGCAGATAGGATGTCAAAAACCATTGTTTCCTCGACGATTTTCTTGAGGAAAGGTTGTATGTGATACAACCAGAAGGTTTTGTCAATCCTGAAAGATGCTAACAAGTATGCAAAGATCCAGCAATCCTTCTAAGGACTGGAGTAAGCATCTCGGAGTTGGAATGTACGCTTTGATGAGATGATCAAAGATTTTGGGTTTATGAGAAACTTGTATTTCCAAAGAAGTGAGTGGGAGCACTATAGAATTTTTGATGAGTATATGTTGTTAACATATTGTTGATCAGAAATGATGTAGAATTTCTGGAAAGCATACAAGGTTATTTGAAAAGTGTTTTTCAATGGAAAACCTGGATTAAGCTACTTGAACATTGAGCATCAAGATCTATAAGGATAGATCAAAAATGCTTAATAGTACTTTCAAATGAATACATACCGTGACAAGATTTTGAAGGAGTTCAAAATAGATCAGCAAAGAAGGAGTTCTTGGCTGTGTTACAAGGTGTGAGTATTGAGTAAGACTCAAGACCTGACCACGGCAGAAGAGAGAGAAAGGACGAAGGTCGTCCCCTATGCTTTAGACGTAGGCTCTATAGAATGCTATGCTGTGTACCGCACCTGAAGTGTGCCTTGCCATGAGTCAGTCAAGGGGTACAAGAGTGATCCAGGAATGGATCACATGACAGCGGTCGAACTTATCCTTAGTAACTAATTGACTAAGGAATTTTCTCGATTATGGAGGTGGTAAAAGAGTTCGTCGTAAAGGGTTACGTCGATGCAAACTTTGACACTAATCCGGATGACTCTGAGTAGTAAACCGGATTCGTATAGTAGAGCAGTTATTTGGAATAGCTCCAAGTAGCGCGTGGTAGCTGCATCTACAAGATGACATAGAGATTTGTAAAGCACACACGGATCTGGAAGGTTCAGACCCGTTGACTAAAAACCTCTCTCACAAGCGAGATATGAACAAACCCCATGGGTGTTGGATTCATTACAATCACATAGTGATGTGAACTAGATTATTGACTCTAGTGCAAGTGGGAGACTGTTGGAAATATGCCCTAGAGGCAATAATAAAATGGTTATTATTGTATTTCCTAGTTCATGATAATTGTCTATTGTTCATGCTATAATTGTATTAACTGGAAACCGTAATACATGTGTGAATACATAGACCACAACATGTCCCTAGTAAGCCTCTAGTTGACTAGCTCGTTGATCAATAGATGGTTATGGTTTCCTGACCATGGACATTGGATGCCATTGATAACGGGATCACATCATTAGGAGAATGATGTGATGGACAAGACCCAATCCTAAGCATAGCACAAGATCATGTAGTTCGTTTGCTAAGAGCTTTTCTAATGTCAAGTATCATTTCCTTAGACCATGAGATTGTGCAACTCCCGGATACCGTAGGAATGCTTTGGGGTACCAAACGTCACAACGTAACTGGGTGGCTATAAAGGTACACTACAGGTATCTCCGAAAGTGTCTGTTGGGTTGGCACGAATCGAGACTGGGATTTGTCACTCCGTATGACGGAGAGGTATCTCTGGGCCCACTCGGTAATGCATCATCATAATGAGCTCAATGTGACTAAGGAGTTAGCCACGGGATCATGCGTTACGGAACAGGTAAAGAGGCTTGCCGGTAACAAGATTAAACGAGGTATTGGGATACCGACGATCGAATCTCGGGCAAGTAACATGCCGATAGACAAAGGGAATTGTATACGGGATTGATTGAATCCCCGACATCGTGGTTCATCCGATGAGATCATCGTGGAACATGTGGGAGCCAATATGGGTATCCAGATCCCGCTATTGGTTATTGGCCGGAGAGGTGTCTCGGTCATGTCTGCATGGTTCCCGAACCCGTAGGGTCTACACACTTAAGGTTCGGTTACGCTAGAGTTGTTATGGGAAATAGTATGTGGTTACCGAAGGTTGTTCGGAGTCCCGGATGAGATCCCGGACATCACGAGGAGTTCCGGAATGGTCCGGCGGTGAAGATCGATATATTGGATGAAGGGTATTGGAGTCTGGAAGTGTTCCGGGGGTACCAGGCTATGGCCAGCGTGACCGAAAGGTGTTTCGGGAGCCCCGGCAAGTGTTGGAGGGCCTCATGGGCCAAAGGGGATGGGGCAAACCAGCCCACTAAGGGGTGGTGCGCCCCCCACACCCTTTCCCACGTTACTTGGGGAGGTGGGGCGCCTCCACCTGGCTTGGGAGGCAAGCCTCCACCTGCTTGGCTTGGGGGGCAAGTCTCCCTAGGATTTTCCCTAGGGAGATCCAATCTGCTTGGCCGCCGCCCCCTAGGGGAAACCCTAGGGCGCCTCCCCCTCTCCCCTTGCCCCTATATATAGTGGAGGGGTGGGAGGGTAGCCGCACCTCTTCCCTGGCGCAGCCCTCCCTCCTCATACACCTCCTCCTTCTCCTCCGTAGTGCTTAGCGAAGCTCTGCCGGAGAACCACGAGCTCCATTGCCACCACGCCGTCGTGCTGCTGGAGTTCTCCCTCAACTTCTCCTCTCCCCTTGCTGGATCAAGAAGGATGAGACGTCCCCGGGCTGTACGTGTGTTGAACGCGGAGGCGCCGTCCGTTCGGCGCTAGATCGGATCTTCCGCGATTTGAATCGCTGCGAGTACGACTCCATCAACCGCGTTCTTGTAACGCTTCCGCTTAGCGATCTTCAAGGGTATGAAGATGCACTCCCTCTCTCTTGTTGCTAGCATCTCCTAGATTGATCTTGGTGACACGTAGGAAAATTTTGAATTATTGCTACGTTCCCCAACACTTTTCTGCTTCGGCGATGCTGCAGAGTCCGCATCTGAGTATGCTGAGATTTTCGGCTGTCAACCTCGGCCAGTTCCCGATTAGGTATCCAGGTATTCCTATTCACTATCGGCGTTTAACTATCGCTGAGTGGAAGCAAGTGGAAGAAAGACTTGAGAAACGCCTAGCCAGCTGGAAGGCCAAACTCTTGTCGTATGGGGGACGGTTGATTCTGATTAATTCCGTCCTCAGCAACATGGTTCTATACATGTTGTCATCCTTCCACTTACCTAAAGGGGTTCTACAACGTCTTGATTATTTTAGATCCAGATTTTTTTGGCAGTGTGATAATGAATCCAAGAAATATCGGCTGGCTAGGTGGAGTATATTATGCCGACCTAAAAGTCAAGGGGGCCTTGGAATTCAGGATCTTGAGATTAAAAACATCGCTCTCTTGAGTAAATGGGTATACAAACTACTCACTGAGAATGGAGTATGGCAGGAAATCATTCGTAACAAGTACGTGGGGTCTAAAGCCATTTCTCAAGTTCATTGGAAACCCGGTGATTCATATTTTTGGAGTGGCGTGATGAAGGCCAAGGAATTCTTTTTTCAATTTGGTACTTTCTCGGTTAGGGATGGCTCTCAGGTTCTATTCTGGGAAGATACCTGGCTGGGGGCCACTCCACTTATGGTGCAATACCCTAGCTTGTATAGGATCGTCAGACATAAATTAGTCACGATCAAACAAGTATTGGGACAAGAAAACCCTGATATTTCTTTCCATAGGGACCTTATTGGGCCTCGTCTGGTAGCATGGAATGAATTACTCAATCGTCTGGAGGCCATTCAGCTGTCAGGCGAACCAGACAAGTTCCGATGGAATTTGCATCAGAATGGTACCTTTTCAGTCAAATCCTTGTATGATGCAATGACCCACACTGATGTACCGGTTGATAACAAGAAATTGTGGAAGCTCAAAATTCCCCTAAGAGTGAAGATATTCCTCTGGTTTCTAAACAAAGGGGTCATCTTAACTAGAGATAACTTGGCACGACGCAACTGGCAAGGTAGCAAGACATGTGTCTTTTGCCAACATGACGAGTCCATCAAACACTTATTTTTTGAGTGTAAGTTTACTCGTGTAGTCTGGGCCATAGGTCAAGTAGCTTTAAATCTATATCCCCCACGTAGTGCGCAGAACATGTTTGGCAATTGGTTGCGGGGTATCGATAAACAATTTTCTGCACATCTACTCGTGGGAGCGGCTGCCTTATATTGGGCACTGTGGCTCACCAGAAATGATGTGATTTTTAACAATAAATGTGTTTCATCTCCAGTGCAGGTTATCCATGCGTGTACGCGATGGCTCCGTACGTGGTCTATCCTGCAGAGGCCGGAGGACAGAGACCTTTTTATGATGGCGTCTACACGGCTGGAGCATACAACCAGGGAGGTTTTCTCCCAACATGGATGGCGGTGTAATCTCCGGATAGGCGTTGCCCCATCCTAGGCTGGGCTGATTTACTTTTGCTGTAAAACGATATTTATTTTTAGGCTTGTTGGACATGTTGGCTGTGTGCATCGCGCTATGCAGAGGCCGGGCATTCTTCAATGCGGTTGTATCACCTCGATATATCAATTGAATGAAATGTTCTTTATCGAAAAAAGGTCTTGGTGTACAAAGACACTGACAATATCCATATTGCAGTATAGTTCGTACCAATCTCTTCATCAATCACTGTCAATTATTTCTGTACAAATAAAGCCCACCTCACTAAGAGCACTAATTGTATGTCCATCATATTTTGCATGCAAAAACTAAAAAATATGCAAGTGACCTTGTTAGAAAGGGTAAGCAATTTCATACTTCGAATAAGGTCAACGAAGGAAGAACAAAAGCAGTCTGAGTTTCATCTGACAGGTGTAAGACGGTATGTTCTCAACTCTAAATCAAAATATAATGGTTGGTTTATCTTGTTAGCTATGTTTTTGCTTCCGTACGGCTGTAGAATATTTGCTCGACGTACCATCTAGCTCTGAACTGACTAGATTTTAGGTCGAGGTATCATAATCAAGCGGGCAGAGCAAACATTGTTGTAAATTGCAACCTAAGTTCAACCGTAAAGAGTTTGCATTGCCAGCATTGTTCCTATATTTCAACTTATACTTGTCTAATGACAATCATGCCAAGATAAAAAGAGTCAGGAGTTTTGATATTCATGTTATGTTAATTTCTAGTAACTCATCTCAAGTCATAAAGGAAGATAAGAAGCACATGCAATCCTATCATTGTTGTGGAATAAACTCGTGGTTTCATCAAAATAAAACTCAATAAGAAGCACATGCTATAAAGTTGCTAATAAGTAGGGAAGCTATAAATCATCAAGATTGCTAATACAAGTGTTTAGAACTGACTTCTCCATGGTTTTCATGCAAAGTTGCCTTTCCTATCACCTTCTCCGTTGCTTGAGGTAGTCGGACAAGGCGCACCGAACATATGTTGGTTCAAGACCGAGCATCTTTTCAGCAGAACACTGCTTGACTGCTTCCAGTGTTCTCTCTCTGGTGTTAATGGCAAGCATCCATGCAACCGCGGCGCGGATGTCTAGTCTTGCCACGATGTGGACAGCATCATCGTCGCACAAGCTAAGAGTGGGCGCACACTGAACCACCTTGTCCCAGTTCAACCTCTTGCCATCCGATAAGTTAGGGTAACTTGAACCTGTGACAGGCATGTCATCGGCCTTGACGGTGAACCTCTTGTGCCACTTCTTTGAGCAAATCTCCCTATTCCATGTGGTGGCCATCCAGCCTTGGCCAATGACCCCTTTCTCATTGCGGCTATCGCAAGGCCGACAAGATTTCAACTCGACGAACCTGATAACGCCATTGCTTATAGTGACGTCGCGAAACAGCCGTTTGGAGATATTGTCGACTCTGGTGCCGAACCATGACACCAGATTGCAAGGGACCGGAACAGGCAATTGGATAAAATGCATGGCCGGACCATGGTTGAGCACGTTGCATAGAAGAATGCCATGCAAATGATTGACCCAGCCAAGTGTTCCATTTCCGGTGAAGATCGCGGGTGTCTTGGTGCCGCATTATTAGCTCGTGATTGTGGTACTTGGCCGTGTGCTTGGCGATGTTGACCACCTGGTTGCGCCATGGCCACCCAGAGATATCGGAGCCATACACATCGAGGCTGGTACAGTAGCTGTTGCAACGCGGGAAGACCACAATGTAGTCTTTGCTATTGAGATCGGCGCCGCCAAGGGGCACAACGCCGGCCAGCGCAATGTAGTCAGGGTGGGCGGTGCGGCGGAGAAGGTGGAGAGATGGAGCCTCCAGACCTGCCCTATAGACGAAGAAATCGCTGTGCTCCCGTAGCGGTCAGTGAACGGGACGACGAGAAGGACGAACGCGTCCGCGGAGCTCACAACCACGGGATCCCCGCCGTAGCCGCTCTCCGCCATGTCGGGGCAGTGGACGAAGCAGCGAGAGACGGCCGGCGGGTTCGCGAGCTCGAAGGTCGCCTTGACGTCACGCCCTTGACTCGTGACGCCGTGGGCGGTGGTCGCGTTGTCGCGGTCGCCGATGTGGCATTTTGAGTCGGTGAGCACCCATGGGCGACGGGCACAGCGCCTGAGCTGGTCCGACATGGCGACGTGACGGGGACATAAGGCGAGCCGGCGGGCGGCAGCGGCGATTGGAATTGATCCGGAATCGGCGATGAGGAGCTACCCGTAGCAAAATATGGGCCGGCTAGACAGCAGGACACGGCCCATTTAATTAATTTACAAGAATTATTATTATTAGGGCGACGTGTACGTGCGGTTTGATTGAGAACTGCTCCGATTTTTTTTTATACTTTTTTTTTAAAGATTGAGAACTGCTCCAGTGGGTTCCGTTTTCGCCTACAAAGCAAAGCCATGTACGTATACGAAGCGTGTTTTAGTTGTACTCGGAACAGGTTATTGAGAAAGTCCAGCTCGGAATCAGACCTACGTACCCTTATTGCATCAATATAAGCGGCCGATACCCTCTTCTGTAAGCACCAGAAAACCAACCAGGTGCTCTCGTGTGTTCCTGATTCAGGAAGATCGCAGGTTTTCATATAGCTTTCCTGAGCCAAACTAGTCCGGCGAATAAAGGATGCAGATTCTCGTGGACACTGTCGCCGGCGAGACGATCTCCCTCAAGGTCGATCCATCAGACACTATCTACCTTGTCAAGGAAAAGATCCAGGATAAGCAGCTCCTCACCTTCAACGGGGAGCAGCTCGACGCGCTGGCCGACTATGGCGTCCGTGACGGATCCGCTCTTGGCCTCCGCCTCCATCCGCTCCATGAGAAGATGCAGATCCATGTGGTTGAGAGCCTGACGGGCAGGGTCATGAACCTTGCAGTCACGACCTCAGATACAGTCGACAATGTCAAGGCCAAGATTCACAAGTGGCACGGTTTTCCCAAGGATCAACAGTGCCTCATCTTCGCCAACAGACAGCTCGACGACGACGAAGAAGAAGGCAGGACCCTGGCGGACCTCAACATCCGCAACGACGCCACCCTCCTCCTCGTCCTACACAGCCGGTGTCCCAGAGGGATGATGAAGATCTACGTGAAGACGCTACGGCAAAATTTCTATAATCTTGAGGTGAGGAGCACAGATACCGTCTATAATGTCAAGGAGAAGATTTGGGCTGCGGAAGGCATTCCCCCGGGCCAGCAGAGCCTCATATTTGACGGCAAGAAAATGAAGGATGACCGTACCTTGGCACACTATAATATCCAGATGTATGAAGTTCTCTATTTTGTGCTCAACCTACGTGGTTGAATATTCATGGCATCATTTTTGCACCATGGGGTGTACTGCCGTGGTCTCCTTCGTACAGTACAGGCTTGTGTGATCTGAATATTTTGTCAATCTTGTAGACTGTCTTGTCATATATTACATGCCACTTAGTAATTGAAGCTGTGCCCTGGCGAGTATTTGCTGAAGCACTCTTTGGAAGTTCCCTATATATAGTAATTTAAATTGTTAGGTCAATGATTTTCAGTTTCATTTTATGTGCTGGCCACAAAGAACTGGTCTACCACTTGGCATTGTTGATAGCCAATAATATGTCTGTGTGCAGCGACGCGTGTGCATGACGCCAGTTAATTAGAATACGCATCTCGTTGTGGTTAGCAGTCTTGATTACGATCAGCTTACTCCTTTTCTTTTTTGGGTGATTAGCTTACTTTCAATCAGAGCTAATCTATGACGCACGAGCATACGCATAGCTCGATCGGACAATATAACAATACAATAGTGCGACAAATCACATGGCAATACATGAAAGAGAACAAAGACCATTCCACACCTCTATCCCCGGCCATGACTCATAGACTTGTGTAACAAGCATTCAAACAAGAAAAACAATAAAAATAGTTCCATTTCCATCCTGGAGTTTGCAAAATTCTATGTCTTGAGACCTCAACGCACTCCTATATATACATGAAGCTGCTGTGGTGCGCTTTCGCCAACAAAAGCAGAGGCATCTATGCGAAGCAGATTCGGTACTGCATATAAATCGTTGGAAGTAGCTAGCCATGAAAAGCAGCACGCTGATGGTGATCATGGTCCTCCAGGCCACTCTGGTCATGGGGATCTTTATCCTCCCGGACATGTGCAACGGAGATGTGCATGCAACGTCCGTGGGTGAGGGCAAGGCCATCGACCTCAACCTGGGCAAGCTAAGGTGCTGCAGCAACTGCAACTCCTCCTCGGGCCTCTACACATGCGAAGACGTCGTGAAGATATGCGACCCTGTCTGCAAGCGATGCGCCGTCGTGAAGAAGAACCTTGTCAAGGAGTTCAGGTGCACCGACACCTTCCTCGGTCTGTGCGAAAATCCGTGCAAGAACCACTGAAGATGAAAGTAGCTAATAAGCGGCACGCTAGCTGCTACTGTGATTTGATATGTGCTACGGTGCACAGTAGGCATGTATGCCAGGATTGGGATTGGATGATTTTCGATCCATGTTATACGCGGAACAGTAAGTCGTTGTTTACGTGTTTATTGACACAATAAAATCGGTGTTAGATATTGGTGGTTATATCATGGCAATCTCCACAATTTTGATTCTAGATATTGGTGGAATAGTTCCTATAGGCTTGAGTCACGATGTTGTGGAAATTTATTGATGCACCGAATCACAAGATATTTGACGTGTTAGGTTGATCATTTCTTGCGACGGCAACAAGCATCTTTTCTCCCGTGAGGATATTTTACATTATTTTAGAGAGCTAGTATTAATCGGTCACAAGTCGGAGTATGAAATATTGTCTGCATATCAAACATACATTGTTTTGCAAGTTCCTTAGTTGTGTCTGCTTATCCTATGGGACTGGCTAGAGGTCAGTTGACTGAAAATAAAATTTGGTCAGTTGACTGACCACAAGTTTGTTTCGGTCAAAACTTTAGATTAGTTGTACGTGTTCAGGGCATGCACACTCACACCTAGCCAAACAGGCACAAATCACATGCTTGGTCCAACAGACGAGAGCATTCCAATATAATTTTTCACATGTTATATAGTATTTGCGTGTATACATTTTATACTCACTCAACATCCCAAAAGTATCCATAAAAAACAATTAAGAAAATGAAAAAAGAAAAGCCAAAAAGGTATACGAATAGAAGAAAAACATGAAACATTGTCCCTCTATGAAAAGACGAAATGGCTTCAGCGCAATAAGGAATCGACTGACCCAAAACAGTGGTCAGTCAAAAATTTCGGCCCAAAACATGACTGTAGACACAACAGAAAAAAAAAAACAAGAACACGAATCTTGGAGCTGAAATCCAATTGACTGACCCAAATTTATTTTCAAACGACTTACATGTAGCTAAAGTGTATCTTATTACCTAAGAAAGTGATCCTCACTAATTTATTTATCTCAAGATGCAAACATGTCACATCGCCATATGATTATGGGTGGGATAATGCCAACCTCAACAAGCAACCTTGCATGAGAAAAGACCCACCACTACATACAACCATGCATGAGAAAATATTTTTCATTCTATTATTCTACTTTTAATTAATAAACATTTTACTGATATACATAATCAAATATAATAAGTCATATGTATTTTCAATTTCGGTTCATCTATTATTAATGTAAATATTTATATTCCGCATAATCAAATTTCATTGGAATATATTGCAACCGATTCCCGCAGCAACGAGCGGAGTATCATATAGTTAACAAGGATATATGAGACCATACATGCTGTAACTCTTCAGACAGGCATATTTTATTCGCGCACATGCTTGCTTCAGATTGCAATAGACATGTACTTTCTCCATTCACTGTATCACAGAAAATGGTACAGTGCACGTATAGTGGACGCTTAGGCACAAAGCATCAACCAAAGACTGAGGTAATGATTAATTATTAATTAATGGAGCATATGTTTTCCTCTCGTGCCTGGCGGCTGGAACCCTAGCCGCCGCCAGGAGAGGCCAGTTTTCCAGCGCCGTCCTTCACCGGCGACCTCGGTTGTCAGTGGTGAGGGGGGTCGCCGGATCCACGCGTGTGGATCGTTTTTACTCCTTCGTAGTCTAGGTTTTTAGGCTGTTCATCGTCTTGGCTTCGGCGACGACGATGATGGCTCTGAATAAAGATACATTGGATCTTTCCACTAGTAGAAAAATGGTCTAATGTGAAACTCATTAGTCCCGGTTTGGTATTGAACCGGCACTAATGTGACCATTAATGCCGGTTCCAGCGGCCAGGCGGGCGGCGCTCATTAGTACCGGTTCGTGGCGAACCTTTAGTACTGGTTCGTGTCACGAACCGGTACTAAAGAGGTGGTGGCCTTTAATACGGGTTGGTGGCTCCAACCGGTACTAAAGGGGGGTCTTTAGTACCGGTTGGAGCCACCAACCGGTACTAAAGGTGGTGGCCTTTAGTATGGGTTGGTGGCTCCAACCGGTACTAAAGACCCCCCTCCAACCGGTACTAAAGGTGGTGCGCTGCCACCCGCAGTGCACAATGTTTACTCCCACCTCGCTAGTTGAGAGGAGCTCACACCGGTTTATAAGCCCCGCCGCGGCTACCGTGTCGAGCTTCTCTCTAAGCAGGCCTTTGTGGGCCTATTGCAAGTCTTCTGCCCTGTGGGGCCTACTGGGCCGTATGGGCCTGCATCATGGCCCAACTAGAGATTGGGTTTCTAGTCGTATGCAGGCCGTGCCGACCCAGTAGGCTGGCTGTTTTTGCTTTATTTCAAAAATAAAAATAAAAAAATCCTTACCAACCGGGACTAAAGGTCCCCCAGACCACGGTGCGCCTCGTGCCACGTGGTGGGCCTTTGGTCCCGGTTCGTGTTAAACCGGGACTAAGGGGGGGGGACCTTTAGTCCCCACTCTTTAGTACCGGTTCCAAAACTGGTACTAAAGGTCCTTACGAACCGGTACTAAAAGTCGTTTTTTACTAGTGTTCCCTGATGAGGCCATCGGTTCTATGGTTGGGGATGGATTTGGAAACCAGTCTGTTCAAGCAAGGATGGCGTGGCGGCGACGGCATCCTAGTGGTGGACCTATGTCCTCGGGCTCCGCCATTGTGACGGTGTTTGCTCCAGCGTGGCGCAAAGCTTGGGAGGTAGTCAAGGAGTGGATGCAGATTATTGTTTGCATCGACGACATCTGGAAGACGGAACGTGTGCTGGGTTCGTTGTTCATGGATGGCGGGTATGGTTTCCTCCTTCTGCGTCTTAGTCGAGGCGAGGTGCCAGATCTGGAGTTCGATGGCGTGTCCGGGGTGTTGCCCTGATCTAATTCGTTCAATGGCAAGGGCTTCACTTTTGGTGAGCCACCTTGGAGGTCCGCAAAGCTGCATATCAGCGATGGAGCCGCGTCAAGTTCGGGTGAGGAGGTGACCCGTCATTCTTTTCTTCGTTGGCTTCTATGATGGTGCCGGAGGCAGGTGACGGGCGTTGGTGTCAAGTTCAAAGATGTTCTAGTATCATTTTAGTTTTGTCATATCGGTCCTTACGTGACTTGTATTTTGATCTCTTTTTTTTAAGCGTAATAACTTTATTCCTCAAATAACAGCAAGATCCTTTACATAATGGTGGAGAATAAAGTCAGGGACGATGGTCTCCCACTCTTCTGATTTACTAATGCTGAAACGGTGCTTTGCTAAATCATCCGCTATCAAGTTTGCCTCTCTAGTACAATAATCAAAACTGATAGAAGCATAATCCATTGACATGAGGGAGCATTCTGCTATGACTGGGACATCCATTCCCATGTAGGCATTAGGATCAGATATGGCCTCCAGCGCAGTCAAACTATCAGACTCGATGATAAGCTTCATACAACCCAGTTTCGCTGCTAGGTACAGACCACATCGAATAGCAAATAATTCAGCTGAACCTGCACTAGACACATGTGGTAGGACATGAGTTGCTGCCCCCAGAAATTTGCCATGGTCATCTCGTGCAACAGCTCCGCAAGCTCCTGTGAAGTTATCCTCATGAAATGATGCATCGACATTGATTTTTATGATATGAATGAGACATGTATTACCTTGCAAAAAAAAACTACGGTAATACCAACGGCTTCAACACAAGATACAATCCAATAAAATCTACCTTTTTTACGCGTGCATTGGTTGACAGGATTAGCTTAGAAATCTCTGAGATCGGATTGCATGTGTCATGAACAATATGGCATCATTAGCTCCGGTCATCTTAGTGTTGTTGTTGTCGCCTTGTCGGCAGCACTCTGTCTAAGCACTCTTTCAGATAAGTTGTTCCAATATACAATATTTTGCCCTTCGTTGAACGTGCATGTTTTCTGATCTTCTTGTTTATTTATTTTGGTCTCGAATACCATTTGGTTGCAGAAATTCTTCGAGAAAGACTTATGCATTGGACCAAGCTTTACGGCCATGCCATCCCAAAGCCACTCACTCCTCGATCGGCCCTTACAAAGCTGCCACGATCGCTAGATCTCGTGCCATCCCACGTAGCTACCATGGCAGCGATTTCAACTCTACATGCAATGACATAAAACCCAGGCCAAGTCGTGAACATGTCTCACGCAGCAGGGCCTTCTTATTTTGCTAAGTACTGAACCAACAGAGCTAAATAAACGGCTACGGAATTAAGTGTGCATCAGGGAGCTGCCGGCGTGCAGTGTCGTTATGGACGCGCTGCGGTCATGTGATTTGCAACCGCGCCATATACCCCCAGCCCCAGCGGCGGCATAGTCCCCAATCCTCCATGATCTCGTGGCCCTCCCTTCTTTCCAGGCTGCTGACCAACTGCCAGCCCCAGCTGCGGCATAGTCCCTAATCCTCCATGGACATCTCGTGGCCCTCCCCCCTTTCCAGGCTGCTGACCAACTGCATATGCATTGATGCCATCGGTCGCAAATTGTTAAACGTAAATACACACAAGTAGCCCTAGCTAGCTAGAACGAACATGGACTTGAAAAATGCTAGGAAGGATCGTACGCGTGGTTACATACCTTCGTATGGAGGCGCCATATGGATCTGCTTGTTACCCGTGAGCATCGGAGGAGGCAACTTTGGTTTGCGGGCCCCTAGCCGCCGCCCCTCCATAGTCTCGTCTCCAACTGCCAAGCATCGCAAATTAACAAACATAAATACACACAATGTCCAGGAAACTGAGGAAAGGATGTACATGTGGTTGCGAACTTGTGATGCATACCTTTGTCGGCGGCAGAGCTAGGCACCAGCACGGAGCAACGGCAGCATACGATGGCCAGGATTACCATGGTGCGTGTAAGCGAGGAGGAAGAAGACAGCTTCATGGTCTAGGATCCTGTGTGGCCGGCTAACTTCTTTGTTCTCTCTTTTGCGGCCGGTTTACTCACTCTTAAGTACTAAAAGCGGCAAGCATACTTGCGATTGCTCTTGCGTCAAGTGAAAGTGGCATTAACCTAGTCTAATCACGTTCTTCTATACTCCATTGAACAAGTCTAGGTACGATGTCCCAGGTCAAGTGCTCAAAGTCGTCTCTCTAGTCTCCACTCTTGTGTCCAATGTTATCCCCTTCAGCCCAGCGCCAAGTTTGTCAAATATCCGTCGCCAGTCGAGCATAGTCGTGGCTTAAGCGCGTGCGTTAGGCTCGTAGGGGCAGTCGCTGAGTTTATGATCTCATTAAGCAAAGTGGTTAGAGATAAAACCTAGTGCTTGGAACGAGTACAAGAGTAAGCAACCCGTCAGTACTGTGAATAGGACCGTGTGGGACACTGAACTTGTGCCCATAATTTGCTATGAAGAAGACGTGGGCTGAACGTCATGATCAATTCAGATGCCTGGGCAGGATCAGTAATGGGACAGGTTTATCTCGAAGCCCTAGTTTCATCTGACAGGTTTAAGAAAGACTAGTCTGAACTTGTGCCAATAACTTGCTATATGAAGCAAAACACCTTCGGTTACCAAAGGAAGAATGAAAGCAGTCGACTTTCATCTGACAGGTTTAAGAAGGACTAGCCTGAACTCCAAATCAAATTAAATTGGTTTGTTTATCTCGTCAGCTGTCTTTTGCTTCAGTTGCTCTGTTTCAAAGGGCCGGAAAATCAAGGGTTGTTCAAAAAACTAAGTCAAATTAACTTGATTGGTTTGTTTCTGGTTGTAGGATAATTGCTCGAGGGCGAGGCATCATAATTGAGATTTTCCAGCTCCTCCAATAGATATAAAACTTAAAAGGGACAGGAGTTTCGATATTCATGTTTATATTAATTTTTGGTAACTCAGCTCCAATCATAAAGAAAGAACAAGAACTAATAAGAAGCACATGTTATAAAGTTTAGAATACATGTAGGTAAGCTATAAAATCCAGATCTCTACCACACATAGTTACCACTCATTTCTTGCTAATTTTCCTCCCGTTGAGTGCACCTTCTTGCAAGCTCCACTTGTTAAACACAATGTATATCGTGTCATATCATGTCACGTATGGAAGAGTCCAAGGGCGCAGGATCTAGGATAGATAGTTGGTTCGGTTCACATGTAATTCTATCTCCTTATTTCCTGTAACTACCTTCTATCTCTTGTTCTCCAAGTTGTACATCTCCTGTTAAATGTCCAACGATGTATGCGCTTCAGGGAGGTGCGCCCCTGCCTATAAACACGAAGCACGTCACCTTAGGTCGAGGTAAGACGTTTCCGCATATCGCACATGGTAATCAAAGCCTCCTCTTCCAAACCCTAGCTTTCGATCTCCATTAGTGCTAGCCATGTCTTCCTCCAGCGCCATCCAAACAAACCTAAGTGGCCAGGTCACGGAGAAGCTCTCACGGGCGAACTACGTCATGTGGCGCCCGCAGTTGAGGGGAGCTGTCGTGGAATTGTCACGGCAGATGTCCTCGTGCTAGGACTTAGTCGTGGGGCCATCGCAGCTAGGAAGCTCAAAGGGGTTAAACAGGATAAGGAACACGAGGGTTATACTGGTTCGGCCCCTTACGGTGAAGGTAAAAGCCTACGTCCAGTTGAGGTGGTATTGATTAGGGTTTCGATGACCAGGAGCTAAACCGTCCTGCCTGGTTATCGATTTTGTCTTACCTCTCCCTAAACCGCCGCCGGGTCGTCCCTTTATATAGAGAGGTTGACGCCCAGCGGTTCTCAGAGTCCCGGCCGGCTCATAACAGTGTCCGGCTCGGACTCTTAACTATTCTTGCCTTACACTACAAGTCTTGCCATAACGGCGGTTTATCACTATGGGCTTTAAGCCATCTCCGGGTCTTAAGCCCACCTTTGATCCACCGTCTCCAAGTTTGGTACTGGGCTTCGCATGATGACCATTATGAGTAACCCGGCCCCTCCTTGGAGGGTGACTCTAATGGTTATATCCTAAACAGGAGCCATGCCCGCATCACGCCGGTGTCCCTTGATGAGCTCTATGCCATGCTGAGCAACTTCGATTAGAGCGTCGCCCAATACCACAGCGCCGGCGGCGGGTTCAAGTCCTCTGCGAACGCGGCAACCCGCGGGCGTGGTGGGTACTCCTCCCGTCATCGCAGTCCTCCTCGCGCCAAGGGCAAGCACAGCGGCGGCAACACCAACAACTCCGGTTCCCCGCGGCGGCCGCCCCATCTCCACCAACAACAGGGGTCGCCGCGGCGGCTCGGGCCGGTCACGCCCGGACGCCGTTCGCTGTCAGATCTGCGGGAAACCCGGACACACCACCAAAGATTGCTGGTATCGCTTTGACGAAGACGATGCCTCTTCTGAAGATGATGACAAGGTCGCTGCTGCTGATGATGGATCCTATGGCGTCGATACAAATTGGTACCTTGACAGTGGCGCAACCAATCACCTCACGGGGGAGCTAGAGAAGGTGACCCTCCGAGAGAAGTATCACAGGAAGGACCAGATTCACACCGCCAGTGGTGCAGGTATGAGCATACATCACATTGGTCATTCGGTTATACGTACCCCTTCTCGTAAAATTCATCTTGGAATTTTTTTGCATGTCCCTTGTGCCAACAAAAATCTCCTATCCGTTCATCGCATTACCATTAACAATCATGTCTTTATTGAATTCCATCCTTTTTTTCTTTTTGATAAAGGATCAGGCCACGAAGAAGGTACTATATCGAGGTAGATACGATTCGAGGGCTTTACCCTTTGATTCCGGAGCTTAGGAGATTCAATAAACAAGCCTATGGTGTTGTCAAACTTTCCTCAACACGTTGGCACGATCATTTAGGGCATGCTTCTTTTCCTCTTGTTGAACGTTTGCTCAGGAAAAATAAGCTCCCGTTTGTTGGTGAGCGAAATATTGAAACTAGTTGTGATTCTTGCCAAAAAGCAAAATGTCATCAATTACCTTATCCTATTTCTACAAGTGTTTCTACTCAATCGTTGCAATTAATATTTTCTGATGTTTGGGGTCCTGCCCCTAGTTCTGTTGGTAGACACACATAATATGTAAGCTTCATTGATGACTATAGCAAATTTTCTTGGATCTATCTTCTTAAGAAAAGATTCAATGTTCTCCAAGTGTTCAAAAACTTTCAAGCACTTGTTGAACGCAAGTTGGATAGCAAGATCATTGCTGTTCAATCCGACTAGGGTGGGGAATACAAGAAATTAAATTCCTTCTTCCAAACACTTGGCATCTCACACCATGTGGCGTGCCCTCATGCTCACCAACAAAACGGTTCTTCCGAACGCAAGCATAGGCATATTGTTGAAGTTGGTCTAGCTCCTTTAGAAGGTGCTTCCATGCCCCTCAAGTTTTGGGATGAAGCGTTTCTCACTACTGTTCATATCATTAATATGCTCCCGAGCCGTGTCATAAACAATGGAACCCCCATAGAATGACTTCTTCATGTCAAGCCTAACTATACATCTCTACGTGTCTTCGGTTGTGCGTGTTGGACCAATCTCCGTCCATACAATCCTCACAAACTCATGTTCCGATCTAAACAGTGTGTCTTCCTTGGCTATAGTGCCCAACACAAGGGGGTTAAGTGCCTAGATGTTTCCACCCGGCGTGTTTATATTTCTCGCGATGTTGTGTTCGACGAGACCAAATTCCTCTTTGCCAGTCTTCATCCAAACGTCGGCGCTTTACTTCATAAAGAAATCTTCCTTCTACCATCTTCTCTCACCGGATTTGATGAAGGGGAACAAAACTGTGATGATCATATGTTGACTAACCCTCAAACCACCGTGCATGAGTTGTGTGATGTTGCAGAAGAAAACAGAATGGAAAATGATGAAGAAAATGATTTGAATGGGCCATATTTCATGTGCCCCGGTCCAGGGAACAGATCCGCCTCGGGATCAGTTCCCGCATTAGCGGCAGACCTGCCCAGCGAATCGGCCTCGGGATCCGTCGCCGCTGGCAGGGCAGCAGAATCCCCTCGGGAATCTGCGCGCGCCATCAGCTGCGCGTGGAGCCGCCGACCGCGCGCCTGCGAGCGAGCCCGCGTCTGCCACGTGGCCACCTACGATTCGTGGCAGCGCCTCCACCAACCCGAGCGAACCACATGCCGCCACTTGTCCACCTCCTATTGGGTCCACGGGGGCCCGGTTCCTGGTCCAACCCGTGTGCTACAAACGGCGTGACCTGCGCAGGCCGACAGGCGCGGGACCCGCCTCTGGCACAGCGGACGCTGGCCCTCCATCACGGCGTCATGATGAGTCCCGCCCGCCAGGATCTTCTGCGAAGCCGCGGCGTTGCACGTCTTCATCTGCGACCACGGAAGATCCGATCGCAGATCCTGCCGCTGAACCTGCTGCTGCTTCGCCACGATCTGCCTCGGGATCGTTTCCTGCTGCAACTCCCACGGGTTGCATGGGATCTTCTATGCCACCCGTGCCGACTACTTCATCAGCACGACGTACACGACTGCAACAGGGGGTAATTCAACCAATTAATTATAAGCATATTACAAAATATGGCATGGTGTATTCTACAGGTGAACCACACACACTCGATGAAGCCCTAGCTGATCAAAAACTGGAAGAAGTCCATGCACGAAGAGTACATGGCATTGAAAAGAAATAAAACATGGCACTTGGTCCCTCCACGGCACGATAAAAATCTTATTGATTGCAAGTGGGTGTTCGGGATCAAGAGAAAACCTGATGGCACCATTGATCGCTACAAGGCAAGACTTGTGGCAAAAGGCTTCAAGGAACGGTACGGTATAGACTATGAGGACACATTCAGTCCAGTGGTAAAAGCTGCAAAAATTCATCTTGTTTTGTCCATTGTTGTGTCCAGGGGCTGGAGTCTTAGACAGCAAGACGTACAGAACACGTTCCTCCATGTTGTTCTGTAAGAGGAAGTATACATGAAACAACCTCCTGGGTTTGAAAACCAACATGCACCATTGCACGTGTGCAGACTTGACAAAGCATTATATGGGTTAAAGCAGGCTCCAAGGGCGTGGTATTCACGTCTCAGTCAAAAGATGCAAACTCTTGGCTTTGTTCCTTCTAAGTCTGACACCTCACTGTTTATTTATAACAAGTGCAATACTCACATCTTCGTTCTTATCTATGTTGATGATATTATTGTTACAAGCTCATCTGATGAAGCCATAACAGGATTGTTGAAGGATCTCAGTGCATAGTTTGCTCTTAAGGATCTTGGAGATTTGCACTATTTCTTAGGGATAGAAGTGAAGAAACATGATGATGGACTTCACTTATCCCAAGAAAATATGCAACTGATCTGGTAAGGAAGGCTGGCTTGCAAGGTTGTAAACCCTCACCTACTCCATTATCCAGTTCGGAAAAATTGTCTCTCACAGAAGGACAAGCCTTGAGTCAAGAAGACAACGCCAAATACAGGAGTCCGGTAGGTGCACTTCAATATCTCACCCTTACAAGACCTGATATCTCATATGCTATTAACAAAGTCTGTCAGTTTCTTCATGCACCCACTACTGTTCATTTGACTGCTGCTAAGCGAATAGTTAGATATGCCAAGAACACTCTTAGCTGTTGGGGATCGTTGTAGAAATTGAATTTTTTCTACGCATCACCTAGATCAATCTATGGAGCTTACTAGCAACGAGAGGGAAGTGCATCTTCATACCTTTGAAGATCGTACGGAAGCGCTGCAAGAACGCGGTCGGTGGAGTCGTACACGAAGCGATTCAGATCGCGGCCGAATCCGATCTAAGCACCGAACAACGGTGCCTCCGCGTTCAACACACGTGCAGCCCGGTGACGTCTCCCGCGCCTTGATCCAGCAAGGGAGAGGGAGAGGTTGGGGAAGACTCCGTCCAGCAGCAGCACGACGGCGTGGTGGTGGTGGAGGAGCGTGGCACTCCAGCAGGGCTTCGCCAAGCACTACGAGAGACGAGGAGGGAGAGGGGTAGGGCTGCGCCAAGAGAGAGGGAGACTCGTGTCTCTGGCAGCCCCAAAAACCCCACTATATATAGGGGAAGGGGAGGGGGCGCCGGCCCCCTAGATCCATCTAGAGGGGGCGGCGGCCCCCTTAGGGTTTCCAACTAGGGGGGGGCGCCCGCCCCGGGGGGGCAGCGGCCCCCTAGGGTTTCCAACCCTAGGCGCCTTGAGCCCTTGGGGGGCGCACCAGCCCACTAAGGGGCTGGTTCCCACCCAACTACAGCCCATTAGGTCCTTCGGGGCAGGTGGACCCTCCCGGTGGACCCCCGGAACCCCTTCGGTGGTCCCGGTACAATACCGATAAACCCCGAAACCTTTCCGGTGACTGAAACTGGACTTCCCATATATAAATCTTCACCTCCGGACCATTCCGGAACTCCTCGTGACGTCCGAGATCTCATCCGGGACTCCGAACAACATTCGGTAACCACGTACATTTATTCCCTATAACCCTAGCGTCATCGAACCTTAAGTGTGTAGACCATACGGGTTCGGGAACTATGCAGACATGACCGAGACATCTCTCCGGCCAATAACCAATAGTGGGATCTGGATACCCATGTTGGCTCCCACATGTTCCACGATGATCTCATCGGATGAACCACGATGTCAAGGATTCAATCAATCCCGTATACGATTCCCTTTGTCTACCGATATAGCACTTGCCCGAGATTCGATCATCGGTATACCGATACCTTGTTCAATCTCGTTACGGCAAGTCTCTTTACTCGTTCCTTAACACATCATCCCGTGACCAACCCCTTAGTCACATTGAGCTCATTACGATGATGTCTTACCGAGTGGGCCCAGAGATACCTCTCCGTCATACGGAGTGACAAATCCCAGTCTCGATTCGTGTCAACCCAACAGATACTTTTGGGGATACCCGTAGTGTACCTTTATAGCCACCCAGTTATGTTGTGAAGTTTGGCACACCCAAAGTACCCTTACGGTATCCGGGAGTTGCACAATCTCATGGACTAAGGAAAAGATACTTGACATTAGAAAAGCTTTAGTAGACGAACTACACGATCTTGTGCTATGCTTAGGATTGGGTCTTGTCCATCACATCATTATCCTAATGATGTGATCCCGTTATCAATGACATCCTATGTCCATGGTTAGGAAACCGTAACCATCTATTGATCAACGAGCTAGTCAACTAGAGGCTCACTAGGGACATGTTGTGGTCTATGTATTCACACATGTATTACGATTTCCGGATAACACAATTATAGCATGAACAATAGACAATTATCATGAACAAGGAAATATAATAATAACCATTTTATTATTGCCTCTAGGGCATATTTCCAACAGTCTCCCACTTGCACTAGAGTCAATAACCTAGTTACATTGTGATGAATCAAAAACCCATAGAGTTCTGGTGTTGATCATGCTTTGCACGTGGAAGAGGTTTAGTCAACGAATCTGCGACATTCAGGTCTGTATGCACTTTACAAATCTCTATGTCTCCATCTTGAACATTTTCACAAATGGAGTTGAAGCGGCGCTTGATATGTCTGGTCTTCTTGTGAAACCTGGGCTCCTTGGCAAGGGCAATAGCTCCAGTGTTGTCACAGAAGAGAGTCATCGGGCCCGACGCATTGGGAATAACTCCTAGGTCGGTAATGAACTCCTTCATCCAGATTGCTTCATGTGCTGCCTCCGAGGCTGCCATGTACTCCGCTTCACATGTAGATCCCGCCACGACGCTTTGCTTGCAACTGCACCAGCTGACTGCCCCACCATTCAAAATATAAACGTATCCGGTTTGTGACTTGGAGTCATCTAGATCTGTGTCGAGGCTAGCATCAACGTAACCCTTTACGACGAGCTCTTCGTCACCTCCATAAACGAGAAACATATCCTTAGTCCTTTTTAGGTACTTCAGGATATTCTTGACCGCTGTCCAGTGTTCCATGCCGGGATTACTTTGGTACCTTCCTACCAAACTTACGGCAAGGTTTACATCAGGTCTGGTACACAGCATGGCATACATAATAGACCCTATGGCCGAGGCATAGGGGATGACACTCATCTTTTCTCTATCTTCTGCCGTGGTCGGGCATTGAGCCGCGCTCAATCTCACACCTTGCAATACAGGCAAGAACCCCTTCTTTGACTGATCCATATTGAACTTCTTCAATATCTTGTCAAGGTATGTGCTTTGTGAAAGACCAACGAGGCGTCTCGATCTATCTCTATAGATCTTGATGCCTAATATATAAGCAGCTTCTCCAAGGTCCTTCATTGAAAAACACTTATTCAAGTAGGCCTTTATGCTTTCCAAGAGTTCTATATTATTTCCCATCAATAGTATGTCGTCCACATACAATATGAGAAATGCTACAGAGCTCCCACTCACTTTCTTGTAAACACAGGCTTCTCCATAAATCTGCGTAAACCCAAACGCTTTGATCATTTCATCAAAACGAATGTTCCAGCTCCGAGATGCTTGCACCAGCCCATAGATCGAGCGTTGGAGCTTGCATACCTTGTCAACATTCTTAGGATTGACAAAACCTTCCGGCTGCATCATATACAATTCTTCCTTAAGGAAACCATTAAGGAATGCCGTTTTGACGTCCATTTGCCATATCTCATAATCATAGAATGCGGCAATTGCTAACATGATTCGGACAGACTTCAGCTTCACTACGGGTGAGAAGGTCTCTGTTGGAAATATGCCCTAGAGGCAATAATAAATGGTTATTATTATATTTCTTTGTTCATGGTAATTGTCTATTATTCATGCTATAATTGTATTGTCCGGAAATCGTAATACATGTGTGAATACATAGACCACAACCTGTCCCTAGTAAGCCTCTAGTTGACTAGCTCGTTGATCAAAAGATAGTCATGGTTTCCTGACTATGGACATTGGATGTCATTGATAACGGGATCACATCATTAGGAGAATGATGTGATGGACAAGACCCAACTTAAGCATAGCATAAAAGATCGTGTAGTTTCGTTTGCTAGAGCTTTTCCAATGTCAAGTATCTTTTCCTTAGACCATGAGATCGTGCAACTCCCAGATACCATAGGAGTTCTTTGGGTGTGCCAAACGTCACAACGTAACTGGGTGACTATAAAGGTGCATTACGGGTATCTCTGAAAGTGTCTGTTGGGTTGGCACGGATCGAGACTGGGATTTGTCACTCCGTGTGACGGAGAGGTATCTCTGGGCCCACTCGGTAATGCATCATCATAATGAGCTCAATGTGACTAAGGCGTTAGTCACGGGATCATGCATTGCGGTACGAGTAAATAGACTTGCCCGTAACAAGATTGAACAAGGTATTGGGATACCGACGATCGAATCTCGGGCAAGTAACATACCGTTTGACAAAGGGAATTGCATACGGGATTGACTGAATCCTCGACATCGTGGTTCATCCGATGAGATAATCGTGGAACATGTGGGAGCCAACATGGGTATCCAGATCCCGCTGTTGGTTATTGACCGGAGAGGCGTCTCGGTCATGTCTGCATGTCTCCCGAACCCGTAGGGTCTACACACTTAAGGTCCGGTGACGCTAGGGTTGTAGAGATATATGTATGCGGAGACCCGAAAGTTGTTCGGAGTCCCGGATGAGATCCCGGACGTCATGAGGAGTTCCGGAATGGTCCGGAGGTAAAGATTTATATATGGGAAGTCTTATTTTGGTCGCCGGAAAAGTTTCGCACTTTATCGGTATTGTACCGGGAGTGCCGAAAGGGGTCCGGGGGTCCACCAAGGGGGTCCACCAGCCCCGGGGGGGGCACATGGGCTGTAAGGGGTGCGCCTTGGCCTATATGGGCCAAGGGCACCAGCCCCAAGAGGCCCATGCGCAAGAGATAAGAAAAAAGGGAGAGTCCTAAAGGGGGAAGGCACCTCCGAGGTGCCTTGGGGGGGGGGGGGAAGGACTCCCCCCTGGCCGCACCCTTCCTTGGAGGAAGGGGCAAGGCTGCGCCCCCCCCCCTCTCCCTTGGCCCTATATATAGTGGGGGGAAGGGAGGGCAGCAAGATCTAAGCCCTGGCGCCTCCCTCTCCCTCCCGTGACACATCTCCCTCCTCCCGCAGCGTTTGGCGAAGCCCTGTTGGAATCCCGCTACATCCACCACCACGCCGTCGTGCTGTTGGATCTCCATCAACCTCTCCTTCCCCCTTGCTGGATCAAGAAGGAGGAGACATCGCTGCACCGTACGTGTGTTGAACGCGGAGGTGCCGTCCGTTCGGCACTCGATCATCGGTGATTTGGATCACGGCGAGTACGACTCCGTCATCCACGTTCATTGGAACGCTTCCGCTCGCGATCTACAAGGGTATGTAGATGCACTCCCTTCCCCTCGTTGCTAGTAGACTCCATAGATGCATCTTGGTGAGCGTAGGAAAATTTTAAAATTATGCTACGATTACCAACAGTGGCATCATGAGCCAGGTCTATGCGTAGTTACTATGCACGAGTAGAACACAAAGTAGTTGTGGGCGTTGAGTTTGCCAATTCTTCTTGCCGCTACTAGTCTTTTCTTGTTTCGGCGGCATTGTAGGATGAAGCGGCCCGGACCGACCTTACACGTACTCTTACGTGAGACAGGTTCCACCGACTGACATGCACTAGATGCATAAGGTGGCTAGCGGGTGTCTGTCTCTCCTACTTTAGTCGGAACAGATTCGATGAAAAGGGTCCTTATGAAGGGTAAATAGAAATTGGCAAATCACATTGTGGTCATACGTAGGTAAGAAACGTTCTTGCTAGAAACCTACAAACCACGTAAAAAACTTGCAACAACAATTAGAGGACGTCTAACTTGTTTTTGCAGCAAGTGCTATGTGATGTGATATGGCCAGAAGATGTGATGAATGATATATGTGATGTATGAGATTGATCATATTCTTGTAATAGGAATCACGACTTGCATGTCGATGAGAATGACAACCGGCAGGAGCCATAGGAGTTGTCTTTATTATTTTGTATGACCTGCGTGTCATTGAATAACGCCATGTAAATTACTTTACTTTGTTGCTAAACGAGTTAGCCATAGAAGTAGAAGTAATCGTTGGCGTGACGACTTCATGAAGACACAATGATGGAGATCATGATGATGGAGATCATGGTGTCATGCCGGTGACAAAGATGATCATGGTGCCCCGAAGATGGAGATCAAAGGAGCACAATGATATTGGCCATATCATGTCACTATTTGATTGCATGTGATGTTTATCATGTTTTTGCATCTTATTTGCTTAGTACGACGGTAGTAAGTATGATGATCCCTTATAATAATTTCAAGAAAGTGTTCACCCTAACTGTGCACCGTTGCGAAGGTTCGTCGTTTCAAAGCACCACGTGATGATCGGGTGTGATAGATTCTTACGTTCGAATACAACGGGTGTCGACGAGCCTAGCATGTACAGACATGGCCTCGGAACACACGCAATACACTTAGGTTGACTTGACGAGCCTAGCATGTACAGACATGGCCTCGGAACACGGAGGACCGAAAGGTCGAGCATGAGTCGTATAGAAGATACGATCAACATGGAGATGTTCACCGATCTTGACTAGTCCGTCTCACGTGATGATCGGACACGGCCTAGTTAAACTCGGATCATGTTTCACTTAGATGGCTAGAGGGATGTCTATCTGAGTGGGAGTTCATAATCAGATGAACTTCATTATCATGAATAGTCAAAAAGGTATTTGCAAATTATGTCATAGCTTGCGCTTTAGTTCTACTGGTTAAGATATGTTCCTAGAGAAAATTTAGTTGAAAGTTGGTAGTAGCAATTATGCGGACTGGGTCCGTAAACTGAGGATTGTCCTCATTGCTGCACAGAAGGCTTATGTCCTTAATGCACCGCTCGGTGTGCTGAACCTCAGCGTCGTCTGTAGATGTTACGAAACATCTGACATACACGTTTTGATGACTACGTGATAGTTCAGTGCGGTTTAGAATTGTGGCACCCAAGACATTTTTGAAACGTCGCAGAACATGTGAGATGTTCCGAAGACTGAAATTGGGATTTCAGACTAGTGCCCACGTCAAGAGGTATGAGACCTCCGACAAGTTTCTTAAGCCTGCAAACTAAGGGAGAAAAGCTCAATCGTTGAGCATGTCCTCAGATTGTCTGAGTGCCACAATCGCTTGAATCGAGTGGGAGTTAATCTCCCAGATGAGATAGTGATAGTTCTCCATAGTCATTGCCACCAAGCTAGTAGAGCTTCGTGATGAACTATAACATATCAAGGATAGTTATGATGATCCTTGAGCTATTCGCGATGTTTGACACCGCGAGAGTAGAAATCAAGAAGGAGCATCAATTGTTGATGGTTAGCAAAACCACTAGTTTAAGAAGGGCAAGGGCAAAAGGGATACTTCATGAAACAGCAAGTCGTTTGCTGCTCTAGTGAAGAATACCAAGGTTGAACCCAAACCCGAGACTAAGTGCTTCTGTAATGAGAGGAACGGTCACTGAAGCAGTACTACCCTAGATACTTGGTAGATGAGAAGGCAGGCAAGGTCGACAGAAGTATATTGGATATACATTATATGAATGTGTACTTTACTAGTACTCCTAGCAGCACCAGGGTATTAGATACCGGTTCGGTTGCTAAGTGTTAGTAACTCGAAATAAAAGCTGCGGAATAAACGGAGACTAGCTAAAGGTGAGATGACGATGTGCGTTGGAAGTGTTTCCAAGGTTGATGTGATCAAGCATCGCATGCTCCCTCTACTATCGAGATTTGGTGTTTGCGTTGAACATGATTGGACTATGTTTATCGCAAAACGGTTATTCATTTAAGGAGAATAATGGTTACTCTGTTTATTTGAATAATACCTTCAATGGTCTTGCACCTAAAATGAATCTCGATCGTAGTGATACACATGTTCATGCCAAAAAGATATAAGATAGTAATGATAGTACCACATACTTGTGGCACTGCCACTTGAGTCATATTGGTGTAGAACGCATGAAGAAGCTCCATGTAGGTGGATCTTTGGACTCACTCATTTTTGAAAAGATTGAGACATGCGAACCATGTCTATTGGTATATGTGGATGAAGAAACTCCATGCAGATGGATCGTTTGGACTCACCTGATTATGAATCACTTGAGACATGCAAATCATACCATATGGGCAAAATGACTGAAAGTCCTCGTTTTCAGTGAGATGGAACAAGAGAGCAACTTATTGGAAGTAATACATTTTGATGTACGCAGTCCAATGAGTGCTGAGGCATGCAGTGGATATCGTTATGTTCTTACTTCACAGATGATTTGACTAGATGCTGAGTGTATTTACTTGATGAAACACTAGTCTGAATTATTGAAAGGTTCAAGTAATTTCAGAGTGAAGTTGAAGATCGTCGTGACAAGAGGATAAAATGTCTGTGATATGATCATAGAGATGAGTATCTGAGATACGAGTTTGGCACACAATTGAGACATTGTGGAAAGTGTTTCACAATTAATACCGCCTGGAACACCATAGTGTGATGATGTGTCCGAACATCATAACTGCACCCTATTGGATATGGTGCATACCATGATGTTTCTTATCAAATTACCACTATCGTTTATGGGTTAGGCATTAGAGACAACCGCATTCACTTTAAAAGGGGCACCACGCAATTCCGTTGAGACGACACCGTTTATAGAAACCTAAGTTATCATTTCTTAAGTTTGGGGCTGCGATGCTTATGTGAAAAAGTTTCAGGTTGATAAGCTCGAACCCAAAGCGGATAAATGCATCTTCATAGAATACCCAAAAAAACAGTTGGGTATACCTCCTATTTCAGATCTGGAAGCAAAAGTAATTGCTTCTAGAAACGAGTCCTTTCTCGAGGAAAAGTTTCTCTCGAAAGAATTGAGTGGGAGGATGGTGGAGACTTGATAAGGTTATTGAACCGTCGCTTCAACTAGTGTGTAGCAGGGCACAGGAAGTTGTTCCTGTGGCACCTACACCAATTGAAGTCGAAGCTTATGATAGTGATCATGAAACTTCGGATCAAGTCACTACCAAACCTCGTAGGACGACTAGGATGCGCACTACTTCAGAGTAATGCGTGATCCTGTCTTGGAAGTCATGTTGCTAGACAACAATGAACCTACGAGCTATGGAGAAGCAATGGTGGGCCCATATTCCGATGAATGGCTCGAGGCCATGAAATCCGAGATAGAATCCATGTATCAGAACAAAGCATGGACTTTGGTGAGCTTGCCCGATGATCGGCAAGCCATTGAGATAAATGGATCTTTAAGAAGAAGACAGACATGGACGGTAATGTTACCGTCTATGAAGCTCGACTTGTGGCAAAGAGTATTTTCACAAGTTCAAGGAGTTGACTACGATGAGTTTTTCTCATCCGTAGCGATGCTTAGGTCCGTCGGAATCATGTTAGCATTAGCTACATTTATGAAATCTGGCAGATGGATGTCAAAACAAGTTTCCTTACCAGTTTTCGTAAGGAAAGGTTGTATGTGATACAATCAGAAAGGTTTTGTCGATCCTAAGGATGCTAAAAGGTATGCTAGCTCCAGCGATCCTTCCATGGATTAGAGCAAGCATCTCGGAGTCAGAATATACGCTTTGATGGGGTGATCAAAGTTTTTGGGTTTATACAAAGTTTGTTAGAAACTTGTATTTACAATAAAGTGAGTGGGAGCGCTACAACATTTCTGATAAGTATATGTGAATGACATATTGTTGATCCGAAATGATGTAAAATTTCTGAAAAGCATAAAGGGTTGTTTGAAAGGAGTTTTTCAAAAGAAGACCTGGATAAAGCTACTTACATATTGGGCATCAAGATCCATAGAGATAGATCAAGACGCCTGATGATACTTTAAAAGGACAGCACACCTTGACATGATTTTGAAAGAGTTCAAAATAGATCAGCAAAGAAGGAGTTCTTGGCTGTGTTACAAGGTGTGAGTATTGAGTGAGACTCAAGACCTGACCACAGCAGAAGATAGAGAAAGGACGAAGGTCGTCCCCTATGCTTTAGACATAGGCTCTATACTATGCTATGCTGTGTACCGCACATGTAGTGTGCCTTGCCTTGAGTTGGTCAAGAGGGTACAATGGTGATCCGGGAAAGGATCTCATGACAGCGGTCGAACTTATCCTTAGTACCTAGTGGATTAAGGAATTTTCTCGATTATGGTGGTGGAAAGGAGTTCGTCGTAAAGGGTTACGTCGATGCGAACTTTGACACTAATCCGGATGACTCTGAGTAGTAAACCGGATTCGTATAGTAGAGAAATTATTTGAAATGGCTCCAAATAGCGCGTGGTAGCATCCACAAGATGACATAAATATTCGTAAAGCACACGGTTCTGAAAGGTTCAGACCCGTTGACTAATAACCTCTCTCACAAGCATAACATGACCAAACCAGAACACATTGAGTGATAATCACATAATGATGTGAACTAGATTGTTGACTCTAGTAAACTCTTTAGATGTTGGTCACATGGTGATGTGACCAGTGAGTGTTAATCACATGGTGATGTGAACTAGATTATTGACTCTAGTGCAAGTGGGAGACTGTTGGAAATATGCCCTAGAGGGAATAATAAATGGTTATTATTATATTTCTTTGTTCATGGTAATTGTCTATTATTCATGCTATAATTGTATTGTCCGGAAATCGTAATACATGTGTGAATACATAGACCACAACCTGTCCCTAGTAAGCCTCTAGTTGACTAGCTCGTTGATCAACAGATAGTCATGGTTTCCTGACTATGGACATTGGATGTCATTGATAACGGGATCACATCATTAGGAGAATGATGTGATGGACAAGACCCAATCCTAAGCATAGCATAAAAGATCGTGTAGTTTCGTTTGCTAGAGCTTTCCAATGTCAAGTATCTTTTCCTTAGACCATGAGATCGTGCAACTCCCAGATACCGTAGGAGTGCTTTGGGTGTGCCAAACGTCACAGCGTAACTGGGTGACTATAAAGGTGCATTACGGGTATCTCTGAAAGTGTCTGTTGGGTTGGCACGGATCGAGACTGGGATTTGTCACTCCGTGTGACGGAGAGGTATCTCTGGGCCCACTCGGTAATGCATCATCATAATGAGCTCAATGTGACTAAGGCATTAGTCACAGGATCATGCATTGCGGTACGAGTAAAGAGACTTGCCGGTAACAAGATTGAACAAGGTATTGGGATACCGACGATCGAATCTCGGGCAAGTAACATACCGTTTGCCAAAGGGAATTGCATATGGGATTGACTGAATCCTCGACATCGTGGTTCATCCGATGAGATCATCGTGGAATATGTGGGAGCCAACATGGGTATCCAGATCCCGCTGTTGGTTATTGACCGGAGAGGCGTCTCGGTCATGTCTGCATGTCTCCCGAACCCGTAGGGTCTACACACTTAAGGTCCGGTGACGCTAGGGTTGTAGAGATATATGTATGCGGAAACCCGAAAGTTGTTCGGAGTCTTGGATGAGATCCCGGATGTCACGAGGAGTTCCGGAATGGTCCAGAGGTAAAGATTTATATATGGGAAGTCTTATTTTGGTCGCCGGAAAACTTTCGCACTTTATCGGTATTGTACCGGGAGTGCCGAAAGGGGTCCGGGGGTCCACCAGCCCCGGGGGGCCACATGGGCTGTAAGGGGTGCGCCTTGGCCTATATGGGCCAAGGGCACCAGCCCCAAGAGGCCCATGCACAAGAGATAAGAAAAAAGGGAGAGTCCTAAAGGGGGAAGGCACCTCCGAGGTGCCTTGGGGGGGAAGGACTCCCCCCTGGCCGCACCCTTCCTTGGAGGAAGGGGCAAGGCTGCGCCCCCCCTCTCTCTTGGCCCTATATATAGTGGGGGGAAGGGAGGGCAGCAAGATCTAAGCCCTGGCGCCTCCCTCTCCCTCCCGTGACACATCTCCCTCCTCCCGCAGCGCTTGGCGAAGCCCTGTTGGAATCCCGCTACATCCACCACCACGCCGTCGTGCTGTTGGATCTCCATCAATCTCTCCTTCCCCCTTGCTGGATCAAGAAGGAGGAGACGTCGCTGCACCATACGTGTGTTGAACACGGAGGTGCCGTACGTTCGGCACTCGATCATCGGTGATTTGGATCACGGCGAGTACGACTCCGTCACCCACGTTCATTGGAACGCTTCCGCTCGCGATCTACAAGGGTATGTAGATGCACTCCCTTCCCCTCGTTGCTAGTAGACTCCATAGATGCATCTTGGTGAGCGTAGGAAAATTTTAAAATTATGCTACGATTACCAACAGTCTCATCATAGTCAACCCCTTGAACTTGTCGATAACCCTTAGCGACAAGCTGAGCTTTATAGATGGTCACATTGCCATCCGCGTCCGTCTTCTTCTTAAAGATCCATTTATTTTCTATGGCTCACCGATCATCGGGCAAGTTAGTCAAAGTCCATACTTCGTTTTCATACATGGATCCTATCTTGGATTTCATGGTTTCAAGCCATTTGTCATAATCTGGGCCCGCCATCGCTTCTTCATAGTTCGAAGGTTCACCATTGTCTAACAACATGATTTCCAGGACAGGGTTACTGTACCACTCTGGTGCGGAACTTGTCCTTGTGGACCTACGAAGTTCAGTAGTAACTTGATCCGAAGTTCCTTGATCATCATCATTAACTTCCTCTCTAGTCGGTGCAGGCACCACAGAAACATTTTCTTGAGCTGCGCTACCTTCCGGTTCAAGAGGCAGTACTTCATCAAGTTCTACTTCCCTGCCACTTACTTCTTTCGAGAGAAACTCTTTCTCTAGAAAGGATCCATTCTTGGCAACAAAGATCTTGCCTTCGGATCTGAGGTAGAAGGTATACCCAATAGTTTCCTTAGGGTATCCTATGAAGATGCATTTTTCTGACTTGGGTTCGAGCTTTTCAGGTTGAAGTTTCTTGACATAAGCATCGCATCCCCAAACATTCAGAAACGACAACTTAGGTTTCTTCCCAAACCATAATTCATACGATGTCGTCTCAACGGATTTCGACGGAGCCCTATTTAAAGTGAATGCGGCAGTCTCTAAAGCATAACCCCAAAATGATAGCGGTAGGTCGGTAAGAGACATCATGGATCGCACCATATCCAATAGAGTGCGATTTCGACGTTCGGTCACACCATTACGCTGAGGTGTTCCAGGCGGCGTGAGTTGTGAAACAATTCCACATTTCCTTAAGTGCGTGCCAAATTCGTGACTCAAATATTCTCCCCCACGATCTGATCGTAAGAACTTGATTTTCCTGTCACGTTGATTCTCAACCTCACTCTGAAATTCCTTGAACTTTTCAAAGGTCTCAGACTTGTGTTTCATTAAGTAGACATACCCATATCTACTTAAGTCATCCGTGAGGGTGAGAACATAGCGATAACCACCGCGAGCCTCAACGCTCATTGGACCGCACACATCAGTATGTATGATTTCCAATAAGTTGGTTGCTCGCTCCATTGTTCCGGAGAACGAAGTCTTGGTCATTTTGCCCATGAGGCATGGTCCGCATGTGTCAAATGATTCATAATCAAGAGACTCCAAAAGTCCATCTGCATGGAGTTTCTTCATGCGTTTGACACCAATGTGACCAAGGCGGCAGTGCCACAAGTATGTGGGACTATCATTATCAACCTTACATCTTTTGGCATTCAAACTATGAATATGTGTAACATCACGTTTGAGATTAAATTAGAATAAACCACTGACCAGCGGGGCATGACCATAAAACATGTCTCTTATATAAATAGAACAACCATTATTCTCAGATTTAAATGAGTAGCCATCTCGCATTAAACGAGATCCAGATACAATGTTCATGCTCAAAGCTGGTACTAAATAACAATTATTGAGGTTTAAAACTAATCCCGTAGGTAAATGTAGAGGTAGCATGCCGACGGCGATCACATCGACCTTGGAACCATTCCCGACGCGCATCGTCACCTCGTCCTTCGCCAGTCTCCGCTTATTCCGCAGCTCCTGTTTTGAGTTACAAATATGAGCAACCGCACCGGTATCAAATACCCAGGAGCTACTACGAGCGCTGGTTAGGTACACATCAATAACATGTATATCACGTATACCTTTGGTATTGCCGGCCTTCTTATCCGCTAAGTACTTGGGGCAGTTCCGCTTCCAGTGACCGTTTCCCTTGAAATAAAAGCACTCAGTCTCAGGCTTGGGTCCATGCTTTGGCTTCTTCCCGGCAACTGGCTTACCGGGCGCGGCAACTTCCTTGTCGTCCTTCTTGAAGTTCTTCTTACCCTTGCCTTTCTTGAACTTAGTGGTTTTATTCACCATCAACACTTGATGTTCCTTTTTGATCTCCACCTCCGCTGATTTCAGCATTGAATATACCTCAGGAATGGTCTTTTCCATCCCCTCCATATTGAAGTTCATCACAAAGCTCTTGTAGCTAGGTGGGAGCGACTGAAGGATTCTGTCAACGACCGCATCATCCGGGAGATTAACTCCCAGCTGAGATAAGCGGTTGTGCAACCCAGACATTTTGAGTATGTGCTCGCTGACAGAACTATTCTCCTCCATCTTACAATTGTAGAACTTGTCGGAGACTTCATATCTCTCGACCCGGGCATGAGCTTGGAAAACCATTTTCAGCTCTTGGAACATCTCATATGCTCCGTGCTGCTCAAAACGCTTTTGGAGCCCCGGTTCTAAGCTGTAAAGCATGCCGCACTGAACCAGGGAGTAATCATCACTACGCGACTGCCAGGCGTTCATAACGTCTTGAGTTGCTGGGAAAACAGGTGCATCACCTAGCGGTGCTTCAAGGAAATATGCTTTCTTGGCAGCTATGAGGATAATCCTTAGGTTACGGACCCAGTCCGTGTAGTTGCTACCATCGTCTTTCAGCTTGGTTTTCTCTAGGAACGCGTTGAAGTTGAGGGCAACATTAGCGTGGGCCATTTGATCTACAAGACACATTGCAAAGTTTTAGACTATGTTCATGATAATTAAGTTCATCTAATCAAATTATTTAATGAACTCCCACTCAGATAGACATCCCTCTAGTCATCTAAGTGATACATGATCCGAGTCAACTAGGCCGTGTCCGATCATCACGTGAGACGGACTAGTCATCATCGGTGAACATCTTCATGTTGATCGTATCTTCTATACGACTCATGTTCGACCTTTCGGTCTTCCGTGTTCCGAGGCCATGTCTGTACATGCTAGGCTCGTCAAGTCAACCTAAGTGTATTGCGTGTGTAAATCTAGCTTACACCCGTTGTATGCGAACGTTAGAACCTATCACACCCGATCATCACATGGTGCTTCGGAACAACGGACCTTAGCAACGGTGCACAGTTAGGGGGAACACAATTCTTGATATTTTAATGAGGGATCATATTGTTTATGCTACCGTCGTTCTAAGCAAATAAGATGTAAAAACATGATAAACATCACATGCAATCAAATAGTGACATGATATGGCCAATATCATTTTGCTCCTTTTGATCTCCATCTTCGGGGCGCCATGATCATCATCGTCACCGGCATGACACGATGATCTCCATCATCATGATGTCCATCATCGTGTCTTCATGAAGTTGTCTCGTAAACTATTACTCCTATTACTATGGCTAACGGTTTAGCAATAAAGTAAAGTAATTACATGGCGTTTATGTTGACACACAGGTCATAAATAAATTAAGACAACTCCTATGGCTCCTGCCGGTTGTCATACTCATCGACATGCAAGTCGTGATTCCTATTACAAGAACATGATCAATCTCATACATCACATATATCATTCATCACATCCTTTTGGCCATATCACATCACACGGCATATGCTGAAAAAACAAGTTAGATGTGCTCTAATTATTGTTGCAAATTTTTACGTGGCTGCTATAGGTTTCTTAGCAAGAACGTTTCTTACCTACGCCAAAACCACAACGTGATATGCCAATTTCTATTTACCCTTCATAAGGACCCTTTTCATCGAATCCGATCCGACTAAAGTGGGAGAGACAGACACCCGCTAGCCACCTTATGCAACTAGTGCATGTCAGTCGGTGGAACCTGTCTCACGTAAGCGTACGTGTAAGGTCGGTCAGGGCCGCTTCATCCCACGATGCCGCCGAATCAAGATAACACTAGTAACGGCAAGTAAATTGACAAAATCGACACCCACAACAACTTGTGTTCTACTCGTGCATAGAAACTACGCATAGACCTAGCTCATGACGCCACTGTTGCGGATCGTTGCAGAAATTGAAATTTTTCTACGCATCAGAAAGATCAATATATGGAGCTTACTAGCAACGAGAGGGAAGTGCATCTTCATACCATTGAAGATCGCGATGCGGAAGCATTGCAAGAACGTGGTCGGTGGAGTCATACACGAAGCGATTCAGATCACGGCCGAATCCGATATAAGCACCGAACAACGGTGCCTCTGCGTTCAACACACGTGCAGCTCGGTGACGTCTCCCGCGCCTTGATCCAGCAAGGGAGAGGGAGAGGTTGGGGAAGACTCCGTCCAGCAGCAGCACGACGGCGTGGTGGTGGTGGAGGAGCGTGGCACTCCAGCAGGGCTTCGCCAAGCACTGCGAGAGACGAGGAGGGAGAGGGGTAGGGCTGCGCCAAGAGAGAGGGAGGCTCGTGTCTCTGGCAACCCCCAAACCCCCACTATATATAGGGGAAGGGGAGGGGGCGTCGGCCCCCTAGATCCATATAGAGGGGGGGCGGCGGCCCCTCAGGGGGGCAGCGGCCCCCTTAGGGTTTCCAACTAGGGAGGCGCCCGCCCCCGGGGGGGGAGCGCCCCCCTAGGGTTTCCAACCCTAGGCGCCTTGGGCCCTTGGGGGGCGCACCAGCCCACTAAGGGGCTGGTTCCCACCCAACTACAGCCTGTTAGGTCCTTCGGGGCAGGTGGACCCTCCCGGTGGACCCCCGGAACCCCTTCGATGGTCCCGGTACAATACCGCTAAACCCCGAAACCTTTCCGGTGACTGAAACTGGACATCCCATATATAAATCTTCACCTTCGGACCATTCCGGAACACCTCATGACGTCCGGGATCTCATCCGAGACTCCGGACAACATTCGGTAACCACGTACATCTATTCCCTATAACCCTAGCGTCATTGAACCTTAAGTGTGTAGACCCTACGGGTTCGGGAACTATGCAGATATGACCGAGACATCTCTCCGGCCAATAACCAACAGCGGGATCTGGATACCTATGTTGGCTCCCATATGTTCCACGATGATCTCATCGGATGAACCACGATGTCAAGGATTCAATCAATCCCGTATACGATTCCCTTTGTCTATCAATATAGCACTTGCCCGAGATTCGATCATCGGTATACCGATACCTTGTTCAATCTCGTTACGGCAAGTCTCTTTACTCGTTCCGTAACACATCATCCCGTGACCAACCCCTTAGTCACATTGAGCTCATTACGATGATGTCTTACCGAGTGGGCCCAGAGATACCTCTCCGTCATACGGAGTGACAAATCCCAGTCTCGATTCGTGCCAACCCAACAGATACTTTCGGGGATACCCGTAGTGTACCTTTATAGCCACCCAGTTACGTTGTGACGTTTGGCACACCCAAAGTACCCTTACGGTATCTGTTGAGGATATAGTTACTGGTGTAACCCGCCGTAGATGGGCCGGATTACGTTGAGACAGCTCTTCGTTCAAGAAGCCCAAGGACAGGTTAAGGATGGCGGTTTAGTAATAGGTCTAAGGCCCAGAGGCGGCTTAAGGCCTGTAGTGGTAAACCGCCGTTGTGGAATGACTTGTAGTGTAAGGAAAGAATAGTTAAGAGTCCGAGCCGGACACTGTTTATGAGCCGGCCGGGACTCTGAGAGCCGCTGGGCGTTAAACTTTCTATATAAAGGGATGACCCGGCGGCGGTTCAGGACAAGTAAGATCAGATCGATAGCCAGGCAGAGCGGTTTAGCTCCTGGTCATCGAAACCCTAAGTAATTCCACCTCAACTGGAATAGGCTTTCACCTTCAACGTAAGGGGCCGAACCAGTATAATCTTTGTGTCCTTTGTCCCGTTTAACCTTTTAAGCTTCCTAGCTGCGATGGCTCCACGACTAAGTCCTTGCACGAGGACATCTACCGTGACAATTCCACGACAGTTGGCGCCCACCGTGGGGCCGGCGCACGGTGGATTTGAGTTCTTGAAGGGCAGCTTCGAAGGGCTCAAGGGATACGCTATGGGCCGGATGACCAAGAGTCGTCGCGGCAAGCTCTACATCGACGATGCAAGCTGGGGCCCCGACGCCGGCTCAATCGAGTACGGGTACCGAGTCTCCTTCGGCGGAATCCACGTTTTCATTGGCAAGATTGGCGAGCCGGGCCCTGAGCCGGACCTCTGCGCCGACCACATCGAGACGGCTCAGCATGCGAGACCCGCCCGGACTCTGCCGGCCTTGAAGCGTGCTTTCGTGGGATGCGTCCATGGAGGACTCTCTGAAGGATCTGGATCTGGCGATGAGACGACTGCTCGCTCTGACGGCGAGTCGTCCACAGATGAGACCGACTCGTTATATCAACTTCAAGATGGCAGGCTCAGAGGGTTGTTCCGATGGCGACAGTATTCCGGACCCCTTTGAGCCGCCCAGCCGGGTTAGAATCTTCATGGCCGGCGCACAACCTGTTCAAAACCCCGCCGCCGGGGCAGGGGGCCCTGCGCACTCGCCGGCCCAGGTGCTAATGGATCTCACAGATAAGATGACGGCCCTGTTAACCGCTACGGTCGTCCCAGCGGATCAAGCTCAACATGATGCGGAGGTGGCATAGTTAAAGCTGGATATAGCAAGAGCCAAGGAAGATCTGGCAGCGGAAGGGATCAGGATGGCTGCAGAGCGGGCGGCTCTCGACGCCCAGACTCAGCTGATTCAGGCGCAGTCTTTCCGGCTCACGATGGATCAGAACGCATCCAATGAGATCATAAGAAGGAGGCATCAGAAGGCTCAATCTCGACTCCCTCCGGTTTACGATCCTCGAAACCTCTTCAACACGCCTGGTGCAGGGCCCAGTAACCTGCCAGAGATCACGGCACCCGGGGCTGGAACGTCGATTCAGCCGCAAGTGATGGGGCCTCCCCGTGTGAACACTACCCCGCCTCAGTACGTGCCAATACCACCGGGTCATTATGCCAACCCGTTGGAAAACATGATCGCCGCAGCGGCGCGACTGGCGGCTCTCCCAATCGAGGGCAACTCTCCAACGGCGGTCGAAACCCGTCGGGTCAGAGAACTTCTTCAGACGGCTCTGGCGCAACAGGAGGCATATTCATATAGCCAGGACAGGATTCATTCAACCCCTCGTCCAGGCCGGAGCCCAAGTTATAGCAGACACATGGTTTCAGCGACCGGCTCAAGCAACGTCCGGCGCCGTGACTTGCCAGCTGGCCACGGCCCGGAACATAATGGGGCCTTTAACGCGGTGGACCAAGACAGAGCATGGCAAGAGGCAGAGCAGGCGCCTCAGTTGACGGCTTACCAGCCCCTCCCGGTTTATCCGACGGCTTCTATCGAGGCGGGTATACCTACAAGGACCGGAGGTGTCCCTTGTCTGGTGCCGGCTCTCCGTAATGAACGTCTGCCCAAGGATTTCAAAGGACCTAGGAAGGTACCTAATTACACGGCTGATTTACAACCCAGAGCATGGATCGAGAGCTACGAGATGTCTATGGAGTTGCTAGAGGTCAGCGAAGTGGCAATGGTCAAATACTTCATCATGATGTTGGATGGGACTGCCCGCACTTGGTTGAAAGGACTGCCACCTAATTCTATCGGGTCATGGGCAGAGCTAAAAGCCCGGTTCATCCAAAACTTCAAAGATACATGTAGGCAATCTATGTCAATTGTGGATTTGACTAACTGCAAGCAGCAAGAGGGCGAGTCTACAACCCATTGGGTTCGCCGGGTCAAAGAGATAATACATTCGTCTGATAAGATGGCTGCCGGCTCTGCAGTCTTAATGTTGGAGCAAAATTGTCGTTTTGCGCCCCTGAAGATGAAGCTCGGGCGGCTTAAGCGCGATTGCAATGATATGGGCACGCTGATGGCGGCTCTGGTCAAGTACGCCGACTCTGATAGTACCAAGGACCCCGTGTCTGATGATGAAAGGACAGGGAAGGGAAAGAAGAATGGCAATGGCAAGGGCCCTCGGCATAACCCGGTGAACCAGGGAGGTAACAAATGTATGGCTGATGGCAGTATGGAGTTTGTGGCCAACGCCAATGCGCAGGGGAACAACCACCGACGTAAGGGGAGACCACCTCCCCGAGCCGGCGGGTCAGGCCCGACGCTTGAGCAGTTGTTAAACGAGCCCTGTCCAAGGCATGGCCCTAGGGAGAAGCCGACCACTCATCTATGGAAAGACTGCGCAATCATGAAAGCCTTCAAGAATTCCAACGCTTTTAAAGGCAACAATGGGCAGGGCGGCGGCTCAGGCGGCGGCGGCTTTCATGGCCCGGGCGGTGACTCAAATTCCAATTCTCAGAATTTTCAAAGTAATCAAGGAGGTTTTAATCAGCAATCTGGCCAGGGTAATCAACAGCAGCAGCAGGGGGATACCAGACCAATCCAAAGCAGCTCAATGGTGGACAGTATCATGTGTTTACTACCAGTCTGTGCAAGCGAGATCAGAAGCTTCATAAAAGGGTTGTGAATGTTGTTGAGCCAGCGGTTCCACGCTATTTAAGATGGTCTGAGCAGCCTATTGTATGGAGTAGGGAAGATCATCCTCACCGGGTTGATAATCCGGGTCACCTGGCCTTGGTGGTGGCTCCTCAGGTCGGGGGTATAAATTCACTAAGGTGCTCATGGACAGAGGCAGTAGCATCAATATCCTCTATTATGAGACATTCCGTCGTATGGGGTTAACTGATAAAAAACCTCAGCCAGTCCAACACTGTCTTCCATTGGGTGGTGCCCGGTAAGTCGGCGTATCCAGTCGGTAAGATCGGGCTGGAAGTAGCCATTGGAGATGAGTACAACTACAGGGCGGAAAAACTGACTTTTGAGGTGGTTAAAATAAGAAGCCCGTACCATACTTTATTTGGGCGGCCGGCTTACGCCAAGTTCATGGCACGGCCGTGTTATGTGTATTTGCAGCTCAAGATGCCGGGTCACAATGGGACCATTACGGTTCATGGCAGCCGAAAGATAGCCTTGGAGTGTGAGGAAGATGACGTCATGGCGGGTTGTAACCTTCGCGCAAACAGAAGCCGGAAGATTTTCTCTTAAAGTATTGAAGATTGACATGAACCGGTTCAAATCAATCTGGGGCCTGAGGATATAGTTACTGGTGTAACCCACCGTAGATGGGCCGGGTTACATTGCGACAGCTCTTCGTTCAAGAAGCCCAAGGACAGGTTAAGGATGGCGGTTTAGTAATAGGTCTAAGGCCCAGAGGCGGCTTAAGGCCCATAGTGGTAAACCGCCGTTGTGGCATGACTTGTAGTGTAAGGCAAGAATAGTTAAGAGTCCGAGCCGGACACAGTTTATGAGCCGGCCGGGACTCTGAGAGCCGCTGGGCGTTAACCTTTCTATATAAAGGGACGACCCGGCGGCGGTTCAGGATAAGTAAGATCAGATCAATAGCCAGGCAGAGCGGTTTAGCTCCTGGTCATCGAAACCCTAAGTAATTCCACCTCAACTGGAATAGGCTTTCACCTTCAACGTAAGGGGCCGAACCAGTATAATCTTCGTGTCCTTTGTCCCGTTTAACCCCTTTAAGCTTCCTAGCTGCGATGGCTCCACGACTAAGTCCTTGCACGAGGACATCTGCCGTGACAATTCCACGACAGTATCCAGGAGTTGCACAATCTCATGGTCTAAGGAAAAGATACTTGACATTAGAAAAGCTTTAGCAGACGAACTACACGATCTTGTGCTATGCTTAGGATTGGGTCTTGTCCATCACATCATTATCCTAATGATGTGATCCCGTTATCAATGACATCCTATGTCCATGGTTAGGAAACCGTAACCATCTATTGATCAACGAGCTAGTCAACTAGAGGCTCACTAGGGACATGTTGTGGTCTATGTATTCACACATGTATTACGATTTCCGGATAACACAATTATAGCATGAACAATAGACAATTATCATGAACAAGGAAATATAATAATAACCATTTTATTATTGCCTCTAGGGCATATTTCCAACATTAGCATTGGTCTCAATTTCAGCAAGTCATCATCCACACTTCTTAGTGTCTTCTCAGACTCTGACTGGTCAGGTTGTCTCGATGACAGACGTTCCACTGGGGGATTTGTAGTGTTCTTTGGCACTAACTTGATTTCGTGGTGTGCAAGGAAACAGGCTACTGTCTCCAAGTCCAATACTGAGGCAGAGTACAAAGCATTAGCAAATGCCACAGCTGAGATCATATGGGTGCAGTCTTTATTGAAAGAGCTTGGTGTAAAAAGTAAACAAGCTCCATGCTTATGGTGTGACAACCTGGGTGCAACTTATTTGTCTGCTAACCCTGTTTTTCATGCCAGAATGGAACACATTGAAATTGATTTTCACTTTGTCAGAGAACGAGTGGCTCAAAAAGAACTTGATATTCGCTTTGTGCATTCCAAGGATCAGATTCTGGATGGATTCACCAAGGCTCTACCTACTAGAAGTTTTGAAGACTTCAAACATAATCTCAACTTGATGAAGTTGTGATTAAGGGATTGTCGTGGAATTGTCACGGCAGATGTCCTCGTGCAAGGACTTAGTCGTGGAGCCATCGCAGCTAGGAAGCTTAAAGGGGTTAAACGGGACAAAGGACACGAAGATTATACTGGTTCAGCCCCTTACGTTGAAGGTGAAAGCCTATTCCAGTTGAGGTGGAATTACTTAGGGTTTCGATGACCAGGAGCTAAACCGCTCTGCCTGGCTATCGATCTGATCTTACCTATCCTGAACCGCCGCCGGGTCGTCCCTTTATATAGAAAGGTTAACGCCCAGCGGCTTTGAGAGTCCCGGCTGGCTCATAAACTGTGTCCGGCTCGGACTCTTAACTATTCTTGCCTTACACTACAAGTCATGCCACAATGGCGGTTTACCACTACGGGCCTTAAGCCGCCTCTGGGCCTTAGACCTATTACTAAACCGCCATCCTTAACCTGTCCTTGGGCTTCTTGAACGAAGAGCTGTCGCAACGTAACCCGGCCCATCTACGGCAGGTTACACCAGTAACTATATCCTCAACATTAGGCCCCAGATTGATTTGAACCGGTTCATGTCAATCTTCAATACTTTAAGAGAAAATCTTCCGGCTTTTGTTTGCGTGAAGGTTACAACTCGCCATGACGTCATCTTCTGGATTCATGGTAACCTGCCGTGACGTCATCCGCCATTAATGCACGTTCCGTCCAACGTATCTCATCGGATCCTTATTTTAATAACTATCCCGAAAATTGAGGCGCCTCTACAGCTGGATAATCATGTCTTCAGCCTCCTCGTTTCTCGCGCCCACTTAACAGCCGTCCCTTATAAATAGGCCCGGCCCTCAGGTCGTCTTCACTCTTCCCTTTCCGTCATCTTCCTCCTCTCGACACCCCAGATCCCGAGCTCCGCCGCCGCCGCCGCGCATCCCATCTGCACCAACCAAGGCCGCTGCATCGACCTGTCTTCACCAGAGAACCGCGACGCATCTATGCTGCTCATCAGCACCAGTAAGTCCTCGTCGTCCCGTATACTAGATCCACATTAGGGTTCGCAAGTTCTTCTGTGTTCTTCGTGGTTCCTCGCGATTCCTTCGCAGTTCTTCCACAATGGCCCCCTTTGATCCAAGAGTAATGCATAACTTCGGCGGCAGTCGTTTCACGCCCATTTTCAATATTAGCATACCCCTTTTGCTTGCAAAAAGACCTCATTTAGAGCTTATGAACTTCTCCGTATCAGTTTTTAGGTCTAGAAATTTTTCTTTTCTGGACGATCGTTTGATCCAAAATAATCCCTGTAATCTGTGAAACTTGTTTGTGCAACACTTAGGCAAAAACTGCATCTGTTAACCATGGCGGGTCATATCGCCGGCTTAAAAGAGGCCATGCTTTGTGAAATTTCAGGATCATTCATAATAGAGTTAAATAACTTAATTGCTCATGATATCCACGGCGGGTTAAATAACCTGACACAATTAACCATATATCATTAGGCCCTTTCATAAGCCGCCATCTTGAATACTGAACTGAAGTTTTCCTCCGGCTTAAGTTTGAACCGGGAACTTTATTTTGTCATAGGCTTCCATCTTTCACAATGCCGCCTAAGGCTCCCAAAGCACCCATCACATGCAACTGGGTTACCTGCCAAAGAAAGAGGTCATGTCCTATCGTGCTCCTGACCCGTCAGAAGAGAGGCCTCAACCCAAGGATGGGGAAGTTGTCATATTTACTGATCACATGAACCGGGGCTTTGCTCCTCCCGGCTCAAAATTCTTCAGAGATGTCCTGCACTTCTTTGATCTGCGACCTCAAGACATCGGACCCAATTCCGTGTCAAACATCTGCAACTTCCAAGTGTTCTGTGAGGTGTACCTCGGAGAAGAACCCTGCTTGCTGCTCTTTAGGGAGTTATTTTACCTAAACCGCTAGAATGAATGTGCCAACGGGCCTAGCTTGGAACTTGGTGGAATTTCAATCCAACGACGGAGAGATTGTCTCTTTCCTTATGCTGAGCCGCCAAGCCACCCGAAAGATTGGAACCAGACATGGTTCTACTGCCAGGACACTTCTCCGGCTGACGAGAACCCTCTGCCCGGCTTTCGCGCCCTGCGTCTAAAGTCAAATCACCCCTTGCCAGACAAATTATATCAAGCTGAACGTCAACCACTTACACCCACCATCAACAAAATCAAAGCTCTTCTGGGGAACGGCTTGAATGGTTTGATCTGGTCCGGGTCTGGTTTGCCTGGCGGGTGATTCCTTTAAGCCGCCGCCCCGGCTTGATGTGTGGTTACACAGGCCAGAAAGATGATCCTCTACGACACAGTCCAGACGACTTACCTGAGGATGTCATTGATGATACAACCAAGTCACTTCTGAACGAGAGCCTGGCAGATTGCGGGAGAGTGGGCTTAAGCCCTTTCTGCAAGACGAACCCGGCTCCAGCGGTAAACCATTGACCTGAATGCTTCTCCTTCCATTTTAACGATTTTGTCTTAACTCACTAACCTTTGTTGTATTTTACAGGCTAATGATAAATTCTGGAAGGTCAAGTATGACCACGAAGCTGCCAAAAAAGCCAGGAAAGTTAAAAAAGCCGCCAGGAAGGCCGCTCCCCGTAAGAAGGGGAGTAAACCTAGCGCCTCGGACCTGCTTCGTCTGGAAGACACCTCCGAGTCAGAGGTAGCTCTTGACTCTTTAGGCTCCTTTTTTAACCATCTTATTGACACGGATTATCAGCAGGAGGATACTGGAACAAGTCATGAAGTGAATGAAGAGGTAACTATAATTTCATCCGACTCTGAGCCTTTGCTGAGACGGAAAGTTCGAAGAGTAACCCGGAAAGTAAGATTTTCACATCCTTTAGCTTATCAAGATCCTCAATTTCTTTTGAAGCAACAGATTTATGAGAGCCGGAGGCAGACCCGGACCAGCAAAGATGCAGACCTCTCCTCCGGCTTACCCGAAGCATCAAGGAAGCGCCGGACTGAGGTTATCTCCGACTTATATCCTTTTCATCCTTTGGCGGGCGTCACTCGTCAACCACTCAATTCTTCTGATTCAAACTACCAGGGAACTTCACCTTCCTCCGGCGACTCAATGCAGTCTAGCTTGCCGGCCTTCAAGACCGCACCCGGGTAATGATGATCAGCTTATTTTGTGCTTATCTTACTCATGTTTTTGCACTAACTCTTTGACTTTCAGTGTACAAGTAAAGCCCAGCAAGAGGGCGAAGAAAAATAAGCCGGCCGAAGAGCCGGTCCTGACTGAACCTGAGGCTTCTGCTCATGAACCGCCGTCTGCACCTGCTCCTGAAACCACCACTGCTCCATCTGATGAACAAGTTATGGAAGGTTCTGATAACCCGGAGATCCCCAGCCCGGCTCATCCAGATGATCCGGACGTTGTAATCACCCGGACCAAGTTTGTCGAACCGGGAAGACCCACCGTGTTGGCTAGATGCTCTGCCAAGGAAGAACTTCTGGAACGCCGCAGGGCCAGGCTGGACATCACTGACTATGCTAATCTGAGCATTGGAGATATTGTCTCTGGCTATGTTAATCAAGTGCACAACAGCCGGGACCTGGAAATTGATATGGTGAAGCAAATACAGCAAAAATCTGAGGTATGACTCTCTTGCTTACTCCATAGTTATCCTTACCATGCCAGCTCCCAAGTCTATTACTTATGATAAAATATGTTGTAGACTTAATACCAGCTTAATAATCACTGCAAGAAAACTGGCTTACCTGGTAACACTCAAGGGCCGGCTTAAACAGCATAGTTGACCCGGTCCTTTCCTGACTTTAATCAAGTAGTTGAGCAAGTGGGAGACTGTTGGAAATATGCCCTAGAGGCAATAATAAATGGTTATTATTATATTTCTTTGTTCATGATAATCGTCTATTGTTCATGCTATAATTGTATTGTCCGGAAATCGTAATACATGTGTGAATACATAGACCACAACGTGTCCCTAGTAAGCCTCTAGTTGACTAGCTCGTTGATCAACAGATAGTCATGGTTTCCTGACTATGGACATTGGATGCCATTGATAACGGGATCACATCATTAGGAGAATGATGTGATGGACAAGACCCAATCCTAAGCATAGCATAAAAGATCGTGTAGTTTCGTTTGCTAGAGCTTTTCCAATGTCAAGTATCTTTTCCTTAGACCATGAGATCGTGCAACTCCCGGATACCGTAGGAGTGCTTTGGGTGTGCCAAACGTCACAACGTAACTGGGTGACTATAAAGGTGCACTACGGGTATCTCCGAAAGTGTCTGTTGGGTTGGCACGGATCGAGACTGGGATTTGTCACTCCGTGTGATGGAGAGGTATCTCTGGGCCCACTCGGTAATGCATCATCATAATGAGCTCAATGTGACTAAGGCGTTAGTCACGGGATCATGCATTGCGGTACGAGTAAAGAGACTTGCCGGTAACGAGATTGAACAAGGTATTGGGATACCGACGACCGAATCTCGGGCAAGTAACATACCGATTGACAAAGGGAATTGCATACGGGATTGATTGAATCCTCGACACCGTGGTTCATCCGATGAGATCATCGTGGAACATGTGGGAGCCAACATGGGTATCCAGATCCCGCTGTTGGTTATTGACCGGAGAGGCGTCTCGGTCATGTCTGCATGTCTCCCGAACCCGTAGGGTCTACACACTTAAGGTTCGGTGACGCTAGGGTTGTAGAGATATGTGTATGCGGAAACCCGAAAGTTGTTCGGAGTCCCAGATGAGATCCCGGACGTCACGAGAGGTTCCGGAATGGTCCGGAGGTGAAGAATTATATATAGGAAGTCAAGTTTCGGCCACCGGGAAAGTTTCGGGGGTTACCAGTATTGTACCGGGACCACCGGAAGGGTCCCGGGGGTCCACCGGGTGGGGACACCTATCCCGGAGGGCCCCATGGGCTGAAGTGGGAGGGTAACCAGCCCCTAGTGGGCTGGGGCGCCCCCCATGGGCCTCCCCCCTGCGCCTAGGGTTGGAAACCCTAGGGTGGGGGGGCGCCCCACTTGCCTTGGGGGGCAAGTTCCCCCCCTTGGCCGCCGCCCCTTGCCCTAGATGGGTTGTGGCCGGCGCCCCCCTCCCTCCCAGGGGGCCTATATAAAGGGGGGAGGGAGGGCAGCAACATCTCAGCCTTGGGCGCCTCCCTCCTCCCCTGCAACACCTCTCTCTCTCTCTCTCGTATAAGCTCGGCGAAGCCCTGCCGACATCCCGCTGCATCCACCACCACGCCGTCGTGCTGCTGGATCTCCATCAACCTCTCCTTCCCCCTTGCTGGATCAAGAAGGAGGAGACGTCGCTGCACCGTACGTGTGTTGAACGCGGAGGTGCCGTCCGTTCGGCACTCGGTCATCGGTGATTTGGATCACGGCGAGTACGACTCCGTCATCCACGTTCATTGGAACGCTTCCGCTCGCGATCTACAAGGGTATGTAGATGCAATCCTTTCCCCTCGTTGCTAGTATACTCCATAGATGCATCTTGGTGAGCATAGGAAAATTTTAAAATTATGCTACGATTCCCAACAGTGGCATCATGAGCCAGGCCTATGTGTAGTTACTATGCACGAGTAGAACACAAAGCAGTTGTGGGCGTTGAGTTTGCCAATTCTTCTTGCCGCTACTAGTCTTTTCTTGTTTCGGCGGCATTGTAGGATGAAGCGGCCCGGACCGACCTTACACGTACGCTTACGTGAGACAGGTTCCACCGAATGACATGCACTAGTTGCATAAGGTGGCTAGTGGGTGTCTGTCTCTCCTACTTTAGTCGGAACGGATTCGATGAAAAGGGTCCTTATGAAGGGTAAATAGAAATTGGCAAATCACGTTGTGGTCATACGTAGGTAAGAAAACGTTCTTGCTAGAAACCTACAAACCACGTAAAAACTTGCAACAACAATTAGAGGACGTCTAACTTGTTTTTGCAGCAAGTGCTATGTGATGTGATATGGCCAGAAGATGTGATGAATGATATATGTGATGTATGAGATTGATCATATTCTTGTAATAGGAATCACGACTTGCATGTCGATGAGTATGACAACCGGCAGGAGCCATAGGAGTTGTCTTTATTATTTTGTATGACCTGCGTGTCATTGAATAACGCCATGTAATTACTTTACTTTGTTGCTAAACGCGTTAGCCATAGAAGTAGAAGTAATCGTTGGCGTGACGACTTCATGAAGACACAATGATGGAGATCATGATGATGGAGATCATGGTGTCATGCCGGTGACGAAGATGATCATGGTGCCCCGAAGATGGAGATCAAAGGAGCATAATGATATTGGCCATATCATGTCACTATTTGATTGCATGTGATGTTTATCATGTTTTTGCATCTTATTTGCTTAGAACGACGGTAGTAAGTAAGATGATCCCTTATAATAATTTCAAGAAAGTGTTCACCCTAACTGTGCACCGTTGCGAAGGTTCGTTGTTTCGAAGCACCACGTGATGATCGGGTGTGATAGATTCTAACGTTCGAATACAACGGGTGTTGACGAGCCTAGCATGTACAGACATGGCCTCGGAACACACGCAATACACTTAGGTTGACTTGACGAGCCTAGCATGTACAGACATGGCCTCGGAACACGGAGGACCGAAAGGTCGAGCATGAGTCGTATAGAAGATACGATCAACATGGAGATGTTCACCGATCTTGACTAGTCCGTCTCACGTGATGATCGGACACGGCCTAGTTGAACTCGGATCATGTTTCACTTAGATGACTAGAGGGATGTCTATCTGAGTGGGAGTTCATTAAATAATTTGATTAGATGAACTTAATTATCATGAACTTAGTCTAAAATCTTTACACTATGTCCTGTAGATCAAATGGCCAACGTTGTCCTCAATTTCAACGCGTTCCTAGAGAAAACCAAGCTGAAAGATGATGGCAGCAACTATACGGACTGGGTCCGGAACCTGAGGATCATCCTCATAGTAGCCAAGAAAGATTATGTCTTAGAAGCACCGCTAGGTGAAGCACCAATCCCTGAGAACCAAGACGTTATGGACGCTTGGCAGCAGCGTGCTGATGATTACTCCCTCGTTCAGTGCGGCATGCTTTACATCTTAGAACCGGGTCTCCAAAAGCGTTTTGAGAAACATGGAGCATATGAGATGTTCGAGGAGCTGAAATTGGTTTTCCAAGCTCATGCCCGGGTCGAGAGATATGATGTCTCCGACAAGTTCTTCAGCTGTAAAATGGAGGAGAATAGTTCTGTTAGTGAGCACATACTCAGAATGTCTGGGTTGCACAACCGCTTGTCTCAGCTGGGAGTTAATCTCTCGGATGACGCGGTCATTGACAGAATCCTTCAGTCGCTTCCACCAAGCTACAAGAGCTTTGTGATGAACTTCAATATGCAGGGGATGGAAAAGACCATTCCTGAGGTATATTCGATGCTGAAATCAGCGGAGGTGGAAATCAGAAAAGAACATCAAGTGCTGATGGTGAATAAAACCACTAAGTTCAAGAAGGGCAAGGGTAAGAAGAACTTCAAGAAGGACGGCAAGGGAGTTGCCGCGCCCGGTAAACCAGTTACTGGGAAGAAGTCAAAGAATGGACCCAAGCCTGAGACTGAGTGCTTTTATTGCAAGGGAAGTGGTCACTGGAAGCGGAACTGCCCCAAATACTTAGCGGACAAGAAGAAGGCCGGCAACACCAAAGGTATATGTGATATACATGTAATTGATGTGTACCTTACCAGTACTCGTAGTAGCTCCTGGGTATTTGATACCGGTGCGGTTGCTCATATTTGTAACTCAAAACAGGAACTACGGAATAAACGGAGACTGGCGAAGGACGAGGTGACGATGCGCGTCGGGAATGGTTCCAAGGTCGATGTGATCGCCGTCGGCACGCTACCTCTGCATCTACCCACGGGATTAGTTTTAAACCTCAATAATTGTTATTTAGTGCCAGCTTTGAGCATGAACATTGTATCTGGATCTCGTTTAATTCGAGATGGCTACTCATTTAAATCCGAGAATAATGGTTGTTCTATTTATTTGAGAGATATGTTTTATGGTCATGCCCCGCTGGTCAATGGTTTATTTTTGATGAATCTCGAACGTGATGTTACACATGTTCATAGTGTGAATACCAAAAGATGTAAAGTTGATAACGATAGTCCCACATACTTGTGGCACTGCCGCCTTGGTCACATTGGTGTCAAGCGCATGAAGAAGCTCCATGCAGATGGACTTTTGGAGTCTCTTGATTACGAATCATTTGACACGTGCGAACCATGCCTCATGGGTAAGATGACCAAGACTCCGTTCTCCGGAACAATGGAGCGAGCAACCAACTTATTGGAAATCATACATACCGATGTGTGCGGTCCAATGAGTGTTGAGGCTCGCGGAGGATATCGTTATGTTCTCACTCTCACTGATGATTTAAGTAGATATGGGTATGTCTACCTAATGAAACACAAGTCTGAAACCTTTGAAAAGTTCAAGGAATTTCAGAGTGAAGTTGAGAATCAACGTGACAGGAAAATAAAATTCTTACGATCAGATCGTGGTGGAGAATATTTAAGTCACGAATTTGGTACACACTTAAGGAAATGTGGAATAGTTTCACAACTCACGCCGCCTGGAACACCTCAGAGAAATGGTGTGTCCGAACGTCGTAATCGCACTCTATTGGATATGGTGCGATCTATGATGTCTCTTACCGATTTACCGCTCTCATTTTGGGGCTATGCTTTAGAGACTGCCGCATTCACTTTAAATAGGGCTCCGTCGAAATCCGTTGAGACGACACCGTATGAATTATGGTTTGGGAAGAAACCTAAGCTGTCGTTTCTAAAAGTTTGGGGATGCGATGCTTATGTCAAGAAACTTCAACCTGAAAAGCTCGAACCCAAGTCGGAAAAATGCGTCTTCATAGGATACCCTAAGGAAACGATTGGGTATACCTTCTACCTCAGATCCGAAGGCAAGATCTTCGTTGCCAAGAACGGGTCCTTTCTGGAGAAGGAGTTTCTCTCGAAAGAATTGAGTGGGAGGAAAGTGGAACTTGATGAGGTGATAGTCACCCCTTCCGAACCGGAAAGTAGCGCAGCGCGGGAAAATGTTCCTGTGGTGCCTACACCGACTGGGGAGGAAGTTAATGATGATGATCATGAAGCTTCGGATCAAGTTACTGAACTTCGTAGGTCCACAAGGACACGTTCCGCACCAGAGTGGTACGGCAACCCTGTCCTGGAAATCATGTTGTTAGACAACGGTGAACCTTCGAACTATGAAGAAGCGATGGCGGGCCCGGATTCCGACAAATGGCTGGAAGCCATGAAATCCGAGATAGAATCCATGTATGAAAACAAAGTATGGACTTTGACTGACTTGCCCGATGAGCGGCGAGCCATAGAAAACAAATGGATCTTTAAGAAGAAGACGGACGCGGATGGTAATGTGACCATCTACAAAGCTCGACTTGTCGCTAAGGGTTATCGACAAGTTCAAGGGGTTGACTACGATGAGACTTTCTCACCCGTAGCGAAGCTGAAGTCCGTCCGAATCATGTTAGCAATTGCCGCATACTATGATTATGAGATATGGCAGATGGACGTCAAAACGGCATTCCTTAACGGCTTCCTTAAGGAAGAGTTGTATATGATGCAGCCGGAAGGTTTTGTCGATCCTAAGAATGCTAACAAAGTATGCAAGCTCCAGCGCTCAATCTATGGGCTGGTGCAAGCATCTCGGAGTTGGAACATTCGCTTTGATGAGATGATCAAAGCGTTTGGGTTTACACAGACTTATGGAGAAGCCTGTGTTTACAAGAAAGTGAGTGGGAGCTCTGTAGCATTTCTCATATTATATGTGGATGACATACTATTGATGGGAAATGATATAGAATTCTTGGAAAGTATAAAGGCCTATTTGAATAAGTGTTTTTCAATGAAGGACCTTGGAGAAGCTGCTTATATATTAGGCATCAAGATCTATAGAGATAGATCAAGACGCCTCATTGGTCTTTCACAGAGTACATACCTTGACAAGATATTGAAGAAGTTCAATATGGATCAGTCCAAGAAGGGGTTCTTGCCTGTATTGCAAGGTGTGCAATTGAGCACGGCTCAATGCCCGACCACGGCAGAAGATAGAGAAAAGATGAGTGTCATCCCCTATGCCTCGGCCATAGGGTCTATTATGTATGCCATGCTGTGTACCAGACCTGATGTAAACCTTGCCGTAAGTTTGGTAGGAAGGTACCAAAGTAATCCCGGCATGGAACACTGGACAGCGGTCAAGAATATCCTGAAGTACCTGAAGAGGACTAAGGATATGTTTCTCGTTTATGGAGGTGACGAAGAGCTCGTCGTAAAGGGTTACGTCGACGCTAGCTTCGACACAGATCTGGATGACTCGAAGTCACAGACCGGATACGTGTATATTTTGAATGGAGGAGCAGTAAGCTGGTGCAGTTGCAAGCAAAGCGTCGTGGCGGGATCTACATGTGAAGCGGAGTACATGGCAGCCTCGGAGGCAGCACAGGAAGCAGTCTGGATGAAGGAGTTCATTACCGACCTAGGGGTGATTCCCAATGCGTCGGGCCCGATGACTCTCTTCTGTGACAACACTGGAGCCATTGCCCTTGCGAAGGAGCCCAGGTTTCACAGGAAGACCAGGCATATCAAGCGTCGCTTCAACTCCATTCGTGAAAGTGTTCAAAATGGAGACATAGATATTTGTAAAGTACATACAGACCTGAATGTAGCAGATCCGTTGACTAAACCTCTCCCTAGAGCAAAACATGATCAACACCAGGACGCAATGGGTGTTCGATTCATCACAATGTAACTAGATTATTGACTCTAGTGCAAGTGGGAGACTGTTGGAAATATGCCCTAGAGGCAATAATAAATGGTTATTATTATATTTCTTTGTTCATGATAATCGTCTATTGTTCATGCTATAATTGTATTGTCCGGAAATCGTAATACATGTGTGAATACATAGACCACAACGTGTCCCTAGTAAGCCTCTAGTTGACTAGCTCGTTGATCAACAGATAGTCATGGTTTCCTGACTATGGACATTGGATGTCATTGATAACGGGATCACATCATTAGGAGAATGATGTGATGGACAAGACCCAATCCTAAGCATAGCATAAAAGATCGTGTAGTTTCGTTTGCTAGAGCTTTTCCAATGTCAAGTATCTTTTCCTTAGACCATGAGATCGTGCAACTCCCGGATACCGTAGGAGTGCTTTGGGTGTGCCAAACGTCACAACGTAACTGGGTGACTATAAAGGTGCACTACGGGTATCTCCGAAAGTGTCTGTTGGGTTGGCACGGATCGAGACTGGGATTTGTCACTCCGTGTGACGGAGAGGTATCTCTGGGCCCACTCGGTAATGCATCATCATAATGAGCTCAATGTGACTAAGGCGTTAGTCACGGGATCATGCATTGCGGTACGAGTAAAGAGACTTGCCGGTAACGAGATTGAACAAGGTATTGGGATACCGACGATCGAATCTCGGGCAAGTAACATACCGATTGACAAAGGGAATTGCATACGGGATTGATTGAATCCTCGACACCGTGGTTCATCCGATGAGATCATCGTGGAACATGTGGGAGCCAACATGGGTATCCAGATCCCGCTGTTGGTTATTGACCGGAGAGGCGTCTCGGTCATGTCTGCATGTCTCCCGAACCCGTAGGGTCTACACACTTAAGGTTCGGTGACGCTAGGGTTGTAGAGATATGTGTATGCGGAAACCCGAAAGTTGTTCGGAGTCCCGGATGAGATCCCGGACGTCACGAGAGGTTCCGGAATGGTCCGGAGGTGAAGAATTATATATAGGAAGTCAAGTTTCGGCCACCGGGAAAGTTTCGGGGGTTACCGGTATTGTACCGGGACCACCGGAAGGGTCCCGGGGGTCCACCGGGTGGGTCCACCTATCCCGGAGGGGCCCATGGGCTGAAGTGGGAGGGTAACCAGCCCCTAGTGGGCTGGGGCGCCCCCCATGGGCCTCCCCCCCTGCGCCTAGGGTTGGAAACCCTAGGGTGGGGGGGCGCCCCACTTGCCTTGGGGGGCAAGTTCCCCCCCTTGGCCGCCGCCCCTTGCCCTAGATGGGTTGTGGCCGGCGCCTCCCCCCCCCTCCCAGGGGCCTATATAAAGGGGGGAGGGAGGGCAGCAACATCTCAGCCTTGGGCGCCTCCCTCCTCCCCTGCAACACCTCTCTCTCTCTCGTATAAGCTCGGCGAAGCCCTGCCGACATCCCGCTGCATCCACCACCACGCCGTCGTGCTGCTGGATCTCCATCAACCTCTCCTTCCCCCTTGCTGGATCAAGAAGGAGGAGATGTCGCTGCACCGTACGTGTGTTGAACGCGGAGGTGCCGTCCGTTCGGCGCTCGGTCATCGGTGATTTGGATCACGGCGAGTACGACTCCGTCATCCACGTTCATTGGAACGCTTCCGCTCGCGATCTACAAGGGTATGTAGATGCACTCCTTTCCCCTCGTTGCTAGTATACTCCATAGATGCATCTTGGTGAGCGTAGGAAAATTTTAAAATTATGCTACGATTCCCAACAATCTGCACAAGAGAAACTGAAGAAAAAATTTGAAGCAGAAAGAAAAGCCTGGGCGGATGAAAAAGCTGCTTTGCTCAGCCGGGCCGAACAAGCGGAGGCCACTCTTACTGAAAGAACCGCCGAGCTATCCGGCTTAAAACGCCATGTATCTCAGATGGTCTCCGCAATCTTTGGTAAGTTACTCTGTAAGTTTCTAACTAGTTTACATTGTTCATTTCTCATAAGTATCTCAATTGCCATCAGCTCACCTGACTTTGTAATGCAGGTCCCAGGAGTTCCAATCTCAACCAGAACGCGCTGACCAAGCTGAAGGCGGTTTACACCTTGGTAGAGCAACTTTACACCGGGTCACAACGTGCCTTAGCCGTTGTGGCTCTGTCAAATGAAGTTCCCACCCACCTGGCGGATGTACTCAGGCGGCTTGTCGTGCTTCCTCAACACTTCCAAGAGTTAAGACGAGCTTCTGCAAGAGCCGGAGCCATAGCCGCTCTAAGCCGGGCCAAGGCGTTTCTATCGGAGCTAGACCCGGCCGACATCGCCCTTGGGTATCCTAGCTTGAAGGAAGATGGCACTCCCTTTGACCAGAAAGACTTCGCCGCCTGTGTGAAGAGCGTACGCCCGGTGGCCACTTTGATTGGTAATGATACAGACCTTAGCAAGTATCAACCGGGCTATGACGCGGAAAATCAGAGGATCCCAACACCACGCTATGAAGCAGTCAGCCTGATTCCTCCGACTCGTAAGCATACCTTCGCCCCTGAAGTTGACCCGGCCGGGTTAATTGATGATGAGGCTCAATTTGAAGCCTTGAATGGCATTGACTGGAAATCATCAACCTTCCAGGTCATGGACACAGCCGGAGGAGCGGAGAGGGATGACCCGGAAACCTAAGGCCAACAACGCCCTTGATCTCGCAGGCGGCTCATGTGATGTCTTAAAAGACGATGCCTCACCTTTCGGACTCGGGGAGTCATGTAATAGAGTAGGACAAACACCTAATTTTGTCGTGCTATCACGCACGTGTGTAACGCTCAACATTGTTTAAGCTGCCCTTTTATATTCTTCCGGGTTATGCTTGATCCTCTGTTTTCCTTATGTTTAAAGAGTTGTCCTTAATTGTCCTGCATAGAAAAACAAATCACAAGTCTCTAGGCAGCTTACTGCATGGAGAGTCACATATTTTACATATAACCCGGAATATGAATCAAAGTCATAATAAACCGGCTCTCAATTATATCTTCGAGATAACCATAACAGCATACCTGCGAGCCTTCAAATATACTTCCGGTTTATATAACCCGAATAATGAGGTTGAGAACTCCGGCTCACCAGCACTTATAATGCTTATTATGTGCCATCAACATTATTAATCAAGGTTAAGCCGGTGGAATTAGAACCACCCTTGAATACTTTTGATATGATCAAAAGAACTTGTTTGCAACAAAAAGATTTCAAAAATTTTGGAGGCTTCTTATTCGAATACGACCAGAGAACCGTCCCAAAGGGGTTAAGCTAAGATTCGAATACGATCATATAGCCCCCAGTGGCTTTGGCGTTGCCGATCAAGAGGGTACCGACAGCTATGTTCTCTTTGGTTCGAATACGACCTATGTTTGAACAGGAAGCCCCCAAATGACCTTGAGAGTTGTTTAACGACGCTGATTCGAATACGATCCACGTCGGTTCCCAAAGGGGGTTAAGCTATGATTCAAATATGATCAAGAAAAACTCCCCAATGAGCTCGGCAATATGCCAATCAAGTGGGTATCGACAGCTATGTTCTCTTTGGTTCGAATACGACCTATGTTTGAACAGGAAGCCCCCAAGTGATCATATTTTTAACGGCTAGATTCGAATACGATCCTAAGCCGGATCAACCTCCAAATGACCATGTAATATTACAATGAAAATAACAATGAGACATTTACCTTTGGAGGAAAAAAGGACAGAGGTCCTGCTTTATTATTTATCACAATATATACATGGCTATAGAAATATGTACATTATGAGAGCTGGTGGCTCAAGTGTAATAAGGCCGAAGCTGAGCTATGTTCCATGGCCGGCGGGTCTCCTCCTCCGATTTACGTGAATCTTTGTGCTCCCGAACATCGATAAGGTAGTATGACCCGTTGTGCAAGTTCTTGCTGACCACAAAGGGCCCTTCCCAAGGCGGGGATAACTTGTGTGCGTCTGTTTGATCCTGGATGAGCCGGAGCACCAGATCACCTTCCTGAAAGACCCTGGACTTAACTCGGCGGCTGTGATAGCGGCGCAGGTCTTGTTGGTAAATCGCCGAGCGAGCTGCTGCTACGTCACGTTGTTCGTCCAACAAGTCAAGAGCATCTTGACGCGCCTGCTCATTATCCGCCTCGACATAAGCTGCCACTCGAGGCGAGTCATGACGGATGTCGCTAGGGAGGACCGCCTCAGCTCCGTAAACCTTAAGAAAGGCGTGTAACCCGTAGACCTGTTAGGAGTAGTATTGATGCTCCATAATACGGAGGGTAACTCCTCCACCCAACAACCCGGCGTCCGTTGCAAAGGGACCAAAAGCCGGGGCTTGATGCCCTTCAAGATTTCCTGATTAGCTCTCTCAGCTTGACCATTGGATTGAGGGTGAGCCACTGATGAAACATCAAGCCGAATATGCTCTCGTTGACAAAATCCCTCCATGGCGCCTTTAGACAGATTGGTACCATTGTCAGTTATAATGCTGTGTGGAAAACCAAAGCGAAATATCACCTTTTCATGAACTGGACCGCCGTGGCTGCGTCACACTTACTAACTGGCTCTGCCTCTACCCACTTTGTGAACTTGTCAACCGCCACCAAGAGGTGGGTCTTCTTATCCTTGGACCTTTTGAAAGGCCCAACCATATCAAGCCCCCAGACTGCAAACGACCAAGTGATTGGAATCATCCTCAACTCTTGAGCCGGCACGTGAGCCCGTCTTGAGAACTTCTGACAACCGTCACATTTACTGACCAAGTCCTCCGCATCAGCATGAGCCGTCAGCCAATAAAAACCATGACGAAAAGCCTTGGCCACAAGGGATTTTGAGCCGGCATGATGGCCACAATCCCCCTCGTGAATCTCACGTAAAATTTCTTGACCTTCCTCAGAGGAAACACAACGCTGAAAAGCTCCAGTGACACTGCGATGATGCAGCTCGCCATTGATAATTATCATTGACTTAGACCGCCGGGTTATTTGTCTGGCCAAAGTTTCATCCTCAGGCAATTCTCCCCGGGTCATGTAAGCCAAGTATGGCACTGTCCAATCTGGGATAACGTGGAGAGCCGCCACCAACTGTGCTTCTGGGTCAGGAACAGCCAAGTCTTCCTCTGTAGGCAACTTGACAGAAGGGTTATGCAGAATATCCAAGAAAGTATTAGGCGGCACCGGCTTTCGCTGAGAGCCCAGCCGGCTTAATGCATCAGCCGCCTCGTTCTTTCTGCGATCGATGTGCTCTACTTGGTAACCCTGAAAATGTCCAGCAATGGCATCAACTTCACGGCGATAAGCCGCCATGAGGGGGTCCTTGGAATCCCACTTGCCTGATACTTGTTGGGCCACTAAATCTGAGTCGCCAAAGCACCTTACCCGGCTTAAGCTCATCTCCTTAGCCATCCGAAGACCATGGAGCAAGCCTCGTACTCAGCTGCATTGTTGGTACAGGGAAACATCAACCGTAGTACATAACAAAACTTGTCACCTCGAGGGGAAGCTAACACAACTCCAGCCCCCGAGCCCTCCAATTGCCTGGACCCGTCAAAGTGAATAGTCCAGTATGTATTATCCGGTTTCTCTTCAGGCACCTGCAGCTCTGTCCAATCGTTGATGAAATCCACCAATGCTTGAGATTTGATAGCAGTGTGTGGCACGTACTTTAGACCATGAGGCCCAAGTTCTATAGCCCACTTAGCAACTCTTCCTGTGGCTTCTCTGTTTTGGATGATATCTCCTAGGGGAGCATAACTGACCACAGTGATAGGGTGGCCCTGGAAATAATGCTTAAGCTTCCGGCTTGCCATGAACACCCCATAAACAAGCTTCTGCCAATGTGGATACCGTTGTTTGGACTCAATGAGTACTTCGCTGACGTAGTAAACCGGCCGCTGAACCGGATGTTCCTTACCCGCTTCCTTACGCTCCACCACCACAGCCACACTGACGGCTCGCGTGTTAGCGGCTACATACAACAATAAAGGCTCCTTGTCGACAGGAGCAGCAAGGACTGGCGGCTCAGCTAGCTGTCTTTTCAAATCCTCAAAAGCAGCATTAGCAGCATCATTCCAGACAAAGTCATCTGTTTTCTTCATCATCTGATACAGTGGCATGGCCTTTTCACCCAACCGGCTTATAAACCGACTCAAAGCAGCGATGCGACCCGCCAGACGCTGGACGTCATTTATGCACGCCGGCTTAGCCAGAGAGGTGATTGCCTTGATCTTCTCCGGGTTAGCTTCAATGCCTCTGTGAGAAACCAGAAAACCCAAGAGCTTGCCTGCAGGAACACCAAAAACACACTTGGCCGGGTTAAGCATCATCTTGTAGACCCGGAGATTATCAAAGGTCTCTCTCAGATCATCTATCAAGGTCTCCTTCTCTCTGGATTTGACCACGATATCATCCACATAGGCATGAACGTTGCGCCCAATCTGATTATGAAGACAATTCTGCACGCAACGCTGGTAAGTCGCCTGTGCACTCTTGAGCCCAAAAGGCATAGACACATAACAGAAGGCTCCAAAAGGAGTAATGAACACCGTCTTCTCTTGGTCCTTAACAACCATTTTGATCTAATGGTAACCAGAGTACGCATCCAAAAAACTCAAACGCTCACAACCCGCCGTAGCATCAATAATTTGATCAATACGAGGGAGAGCGAAAGGATCAGCCGGACAAGCCTTGTTTAAATCCGTATAATCCACGCACATACGCCAGGTGCCGTTCTTCTTGAGCACAAGCACTGGGTTAGCTAACCACTCTGGATGAAAGACTTCAACGATAAACCCGGCCTCCAAGAGCCGGGCTACCTCCTCACCAATGGCTTTCCGCCTCTCCTCATTAAACCACCGGAGGAATTGCCTGACTGGCTTAAATTTCGGATCAATATTAAGAGTGTGCTCAGCGAGTTCTCTTGGTACACCCGACATGTCAGAAGGTTTCCATGCAAAGATGTCCCTGTTCTCACGGATGAACTCGATGAGCGCGCCTTCCTATTTCGGATCCAGATTGGCACTGATGCTGAACTGCTTAGATGAGTCACCTGGAACAAAGTCAACAAGTTTAGTCTCATCCGCTGACTTAAATTTCATTACCGGCTCATGCTCCGTGGTTGGCTTTTTCAAAGACATCATATCTGTCGGGTCAACATTATCCTTGTAAAACTTCAATTCCTCTGTCGCACAAACAGATTCAGCATAAGCAGCGTCACCTTCCTCACACTCCAAGGCTATCTTTCGGCTGCCATGAACCGTAATGGTCCCATTGTGACCTGGCATCTTGAGCTGCAAATACACGTAACACGGCCGTGCCATGAACTTGGCGTAAGCCGGCCGCCCAAATAAAGCATGGTACAGGCTTCTTATTTTAACCACCTCAAAAGTTAGTTTTTCCGCCCTGTAGTTGTACTCATCTCCAAAGGCTACTTCCAGCTCGATCTTACCGACTGGATACGCCGACTTACCGGGCACCACCCCATGGAAGACAGTGTTGGACTGGCTGAGGTTTTTATCAGTTAACCCCATACGACGGAAGGTCTCATAATAGAGGATATTGATGCTACTGCCTCCGTCCATGAGCACCTTAGTGAATTTATACCCCCCGACCTGAGGAGCCACCACCAAGGCCAGGTGACCCGGATTATCAACCCGGGGAGGATGATCTTCCCTACTCCATACAATAGGCTGCTCAGACCATCTTAAATAGCGTGGAACCGCCGGCTCAACAGCATTCACAGCCCTTTTATGAAGCTTCTGATCTCGCTTGCACAGACTGGTAGTAAACACATGATACTGTCCACCATTGAGCTGCTTTGGATTGGTCTGGTATCCCCCTTGCTACTGTTGTTGATTACCCTGGCCAGATTGCTGATTAAAACCTCTTTGATTACTTTGAAAATTCTGAGAATTGGAATTTGAGCCACCGCCCGGGCCATGAAAGCCGCCGCTCTGCCCATTGTTGCCGTTAAAAGCATTGGAATTCTTGAAGGCTTTCATGATTGCGTAGTCTTTCTATAGATGAGTGGCCAGCTTCTTCCTAGAGCCATGCCTTGGACAGGGCTCGTTCAACAACTGCTCAAGCGTCGGGCCTGACCCGCCGGCTCGGGGAGGTGGTCTCCCCTTACGTCGGTGGTTGTTCCCCTGCGCATTGGCGTTGGCCACAAACTCCATACTGCCATCAGCATGTTTGTTACCTCCCTGGTTCGCCGGGTTATGCTAAGGGCCCTTGCCATTGCCATTCTTCTCTCCCTTCCCTGTCCTTTCATCATCAGACACGGGGTCCTTGGTACTATCAGAGTCGGCGTACTTGACCAGAGCCGCCATCAGCGTGCCCATATCATTGCAATCGCGCTTAAGCCGCCCGAGCTTCATCTTCAGGGGCGCAAAACGACACTTTTGCTCCAACATTAAGACTGCAGAGCCAACATCCATCTTATCAGACGAATGTATTATCTCTTTGACCCGGCGAACCCAATGGGTTGTAGACTCGCCCTCTTGCTGCTTGCAGTTAGTCAAATACACAATTGACATAGATTGCCTACATGTATCTTTGAAGTTTTGGATGAACCGGGCTTTTAGCTCTGCCCATGACCCGATAGAATTAGGCGGCAGTCCTTTCAACCAAGTGCGGGCAGTCCCATCCAACATCATGGTGAAGTATTTGGCCATTGCCGCTTCACTGACCTCTAGCAACTCCATAGCCATCTCGTAGCTCTCGATCCATGCTCCGGGTTGTAAATCAGCCGTGTAATTAGGTACCTTCCAAGGTCCTTTGAAATCCTTGGGCAGACGTTCATTACGGAGAGCCGGCACCAGACAAGGGACACCTCCGGTCCTTGTAGGTATACCCGCCTCGATAGAAGCCGTCGGATAAACCGGGAGGGGCTAGTAAGCCGTCAACTGAGGCGCCTGCTCTGCCTCTTGCCATGCTCTATCTTGGTCCACCGCGTTAAAGGCTGCATTATGTGCCGGGCCGTGGCCAGCTGGCAAGTCACGGCGCCGGACGTTGCTTGAGCCGGTCGCTGAAACCAAGTGTCTGCTATAACTTGGGCTCCGGCCTGGACGAGGGGTTGAATGAATCCTGTCCCGGCTATATGAATATGCCTCCTGTTGCGCCAGAGCCGTCTGAAGAAGTTCTCTGACCCGGCGGGTTTCGACCGCCGTTGGAGACTCACCCTCGATTGGGAGAGCCGCCAGTTGCGCCACTGCGGCGATCATGTTTTCCAACGGGTTGGCATAATGACCCGGTGGTATTGGCACGTACTGAGGCAGGGTAGTGTTCACACGGGTAGGCCCCATCACTTGCGGCTGAATCGGCGTTCCAGCCCCGGGTGTCGTGATCTCTGGTGGGTTACTGGGCCCTGCACCAGGCGTGGAGAATAGGTTTCGAGGATCGTAAACCGGAGGGAGTCGAGATTGAGCCTTCTGATGCCTCCTTCTTATGATCTCATTGGATGCGTTCTGATCCATCGTGAGCTGGAAAGACTGCGCCTGAATCAGCTGAGTCTGGGCGTCAAGAGCTGCCCGCTCCGCAGCCGTCCTGATCCCTTCCACTGCCAGATCTTCCTTGGCTCTTGCTATATCCAGCTTTAACTGTGCCACCTCCGCATCATGTTGAGCTTGATCCGCTGGGACGACCGTAGTGGTTAACAGGGCCGTCATCTTATCTGTGAGATCCATTAGCACCTGGGCCGGCGAGTGCGCAGGGCCCCCTGCCCCAGCGGCGGGGTTTTGAACAGGTTGTGCGCCGGCCATGAAGATTCCAACCCGGCTGGGCGGCTCAAAGGGGTCCGGAATACTGTCGCCATCGGAACAACCCCTGAGCCTGCCATCTTGAAGTTGATATAACGAGTCGGTGTCATCTGTGGACGACTCGCCGTCAGAGCGAGCAGCCGTCTCATCGCCAGATCCAGATCCTTCAGAGAGTCCTCCATGGACGCATCCCACGAAAGCACGCTTCAAGGCCGGCAGAGTCCGGGCGGGTCTCGCACGCTGAGCCGTCTCGATGAGGTCGGCGCAGAGGTCCGGCTCAGGGCCCGGCTCGCCAATCTTGCCAATGAAAACGTGGATTCCGCCGAAGGAGACCCGGTACCCGTACTCGATTGAGCCAGCATCGGGGCCCCAGCTTGCATCGTCGATGTAGAGCTTGCCGCGACGACTCTTGGTCATCCGGCCCATAGCGTATCCCTTGAGCCCTTCGAAGCTGTCCTTCAAGAACTCAAATCCACCGTGCGCTGGCCCCACGGTGGGCGCCAACTGTCGTGGAATTGTCACGGCAGATGTCCTCGTGCAAGGACTTAGTCGTGGAGCCATCTCAGCTAGGAAGCTTAAAGGGGTTAAACGGGACAAAGGACACGAAGATTATACTGGTTCGGCCCCTTACTTTGAAGGTGAAAGCCTATTCCAGTTGAGGTGGAATTACTTAGGGTTTCGATGACCAGGAGCTAAACCGCTCTGCCTGGCTATCGATCTGATCTTACTTGTCCTGAACCGCCGCCGGGTCGTCCCTTTATATATAAAGGTTAACGCCAAGCGGCTCTCAGAGTCCCGGCCGGCTCATAAACTGTGTCCGACTCGGACTCTTAACTATTCTTGCCTTACACTACAAGTCATGCCACAACGGCGGTTTACCACTACGAGCCTTAAGCCGCCTCTGGGCCTTAGACCTATTACTAAACCGCCATCCTTAACCTGTCCTTGGGCTTCTTGAACGAAGAGCTGTCGCAACGTAACCCGGCCCATCTACGGCAGGCTACACCAGTAACTATATCCTCAACAGGGAGGGTGTTAAACACAATGTATATCATGTCATATCATGTCATGTGTGGAAGAGTCCAAGGACGCAAGATCTAGGATAGATAGTTGGTTCGGTTCACATGTAATTCTATCTCCTTATCTCCTGTAACTACTTCTATCTCTTGTTCTTCAAGATGTACACCTCCTGTAAAATCTCCAACGATGTATGCGCTTCAGGGAGGTGTGCCCCTGCCTATAAACACGAAGCATGTCGCCTCAGGTTGAGGTAAGACGTTTCCGCATATCGCACACCACTTCCTCACCACCTTCTCCACTTCTGAGGTAGTCGGACAAGGCACACGGAGCATAAGTTGGTTCAAGACCCAGTGACATTTTTTCAGCAGAACATTGTTCGATTGCTTCCACAGTCCCCTCTCTGGTGTTAATGGCAAGCACCCATCCGACCGGGTGGCAGATGCCCAGTCTAGCCATGATGTAGACAACATCATCATCACACAAGCCCAGAGAGGGCCCTCCGTTAACCACCTTGTCCCAACCCAACGTCTTGCCACTCGATACCTTAGGGTAACTTGATTCGGTGACGGGCACATTATCAGCCTTGACAATGAACCTCTTGTGCCAATTCTTTGAACAGATCTCCCTCCTCCATGTGGTGACCGTCCAATCTTGGCCAATTACCCCCTTTCTCATTACGGGTATTGCTGCACCGACAAGATTTCATCTCGATGAACCTGATTACACCATTGGTTATAGCGACATCGCGGAATGGTCTTGCGGAGATGGTGTCGACGTCCATTGGATCAAACGGATGACCGGATAACTGTCGAGCACATTGCATAGCAGATGCCCCACCAATGATCCACCCAGCCGAGTGTCCCCCCTTCGACGAAGATCACGCTCTTGCCTTCATGGCACATCACCTCATAATTGTGGTTCGTCTTGGTGTCCATGGCGACTCTTGCCACCTTTCTGCACCACGTGGAGATATCTGAGTGATACACGTGGAGGATACACTTCTTGCTGGTACAAAGACAAGTCTATGCATAACAATTCTGCATAGATATAACAGGAGATTGGATATTTCTCTGCGCATTTCTTAGTTGTGTTTAGTCGTCATTATTATTCAAACTAATTTGCAGTGTTTCTGTCAAAAATAACTTTGTACATGACTCAGTCCCTACGGGTTAGTTAGCCTCCTAACGGCCACTGATTTGGGCTCCAATATAGCTGCGCATGACTCCCTAATTTCCTGCGTGAGATGCACATATATTTAGGGTTAGTAGTCGTGAACGACCAATTAAACCCACTAACGGTGGCGCAAATGGCGATCGCTGGAGACGGACACCTCATCACATTCACACTATTTGGGGGGCCAATCGGGATCGAGCCTGGAGAGGAAAATATCTCTCGTTTCCTTCCCCACGAAGGTTTCCAACACACGCGACCCCTCTCTCTCTTTCCTTTCCTCTCCTCCAACCCCCGCCCTTCCCTGCTGCTCCGCCGCCGCCTCTTTCTCTGCCAAATACACTGCGTGCCGCCGCCTGTGCCCGTGCCCTCTTCATCTCCTGTCCTGAGCTCCACCTCCTCCAGCCTCATATCCCCTGATTTTCTCGATTTGGATCTCGGGAGCACACGGGAGGGAGTCCCTGAGCGGTGGCAGCGTCAGATCCCTCCGTCTCGCGGGGCAGGGCCTCCCGTCCGCGCCACGATGCCGCCGGCATGGAGGCCCGGGCCCGGTGTTGGGTGCGCCGACGAGGTGTCAGGCCCGCCAACTGTAGCAGTTCATTTGATGAGCCACAGTACCGCCAGCTATTGCCTAGAGGAGCTATGACCGTCGATCTGTGATCTGGCGGCCGCGAGGAGAACTTACCGCTTCGCCGTTAAAGTGTGGCCACAGCCATCGATCTTCATCTGGACGACCAGAGTCGTCGCGTCCTACTTTTTAAAAGTTATCGCGCTGTCTTTTACTTGTCGAACATGTCGCTATCTACTTTACCCTGAATTCTGCTTTATAAACCACTCTCCGGCTTGTGGAGAGGGGGATCTGGATTATTCTGGGCTTGGCCCTTGTAGCTGCCATGTTCCGGCTGGCGAAAACCCTAGCTATCTTGTTTCGGATCTGAGTGAATCAATCAACAAATTCCCCACCGAATTGCTTGTTTTCCTTCGATCGCTTGCAATTTCAGAGACAGCCACTACTAGGGCCTGTCAAGTGGTATACAGAGCGTACGCTGTAGTCCTTGGAGGCGGGATTTGAGCCCAGATCCGATCTGGCCTCCGATCTGGCGCGGCGGCGGTGTTAGGAGGCGATTGGCGGCGGTGGATCGATCGGCAACAAAAAGGTGGAGTCGTGGTTTCTGAAGAACATTTCTTCAGTGCAAAATCCCACCCAACCCTCCCTTTCAGTGCTGTTTACTTCGGCGGCTGGGTTCTTTCCAATCTAATGGGCGAAATCGAACCAGAGTGGTTGGTTACCGGGCAACCGGTGTAAAATTCCCTCCGTTCCTCGCAAGCTTCGTTCTTGGTCCAGATCTGCAAGTAATGACCAACACAAACCCTGAAGACATGGTAGGTGAGACGCAAGATACTGCGTGTTTGGAACTTGAATCTCTACAACTGGACATCAAAACACTCCGGCAAGAAAGAGAGGAAGATAGAAAGGAATTCTATCATTTCACAGATTCGGTGAACAAGAATTTTGCCAGCATACAGAAGAACTTCAAGAAAATTCAGACCACCTTGCTGAAGTTAACTGCAGAACAATCAGTGGAGGAGGACGAGGAAGAAGAAGAAAGACCTGATCTGTTATCAGGGCAGGGAAGCACGGCTGTTCCTCCAGGGCGACCAAAGCAGCTGCCTAACAACCATTTCCCTGCAGACAAACAAGACCCTGCAACTATGGGATCTGCTGTACTGGTGGACAAAGCAACGGGCAGAGAACTTAATATGGATGGCACTCCAAAAGGTCCCTACAGACATCCGAATCACACTGCTAACAAGCAGGAATTCCACACTCCCCAGCAGCAACAGGGTCTAGCTACAAAACACCTGATGACAGTAGAAGAACTACCTGAACCAGAGGTCAGAAGGGACAAAAACAGACCTTATACACCTGAAGTCAGAAGAAACCTCCTGAGTGTCAAACCTGCAAAGTTAACCATTGCTGAATTTGATGGAGCAGATGCAGACTCATGGATTCAAAACATTGAACAGTATTTCTCTGCTGCCAGAACTCCCATTGAACAGAGAACTGAGATAGCAGTTTCTTATTTAAAGGGGCAGGCTGTCCAATGGTGGAGAGGGACTGGTTTCATTGCTTGTCACACTCCTTGGCACAAGTTCTGTTCTGCAATCACACAAAGAATTGCAATAACTTCTGTATGTGAAATGTGAAGGCTTTCCACAAATTAACTCAACAAACTTCAGTTGACCACTATATAGCAGAGTTTGAGCAGCAGATGAACTTGATGAGGAGGGACAACCCTGCAGTACCAGATGACTATTACATGCATAGCTTAATTGCAGGCCTGAACCCCTACATCCAAAGTCACCTGGAATGTTTAGAACCTCCCAACATGACAAAAGCCATGTGGTTAGCCAGAAGAATTGAAAAATCTTGTCCTCCTGCTACTACACAAAAGTCTTATGTGCCAAACTACAGAAAAGGAACCCCAGGGGACCTGTCTAAACCTGTAATTCCTGTTAGTACTTCTCCTGATGCTGTAATTCAACAGGCCAGAGAAAAGGGCATTTGCTACAAATGCAGGGAACCATGGTTTCCAGGACACAAGCAGGTGTGCAAGATGTCACAAAAAGCTCAGGCATTGCAAGGACAAGTGGACAATCCTGACATTATCTACATAGTGGATGCAAAAGGAGAACAATCTGATGTGGAGGAAGAACCTCCTAATACACAGGAGCTCAAAATCTCTATGCATGTAGCTACAGGAATTCCTGAAGACAAAAAGAAACACACTTTTACATTACAAGTCCAAATTGGAAACACTGTGGGCCTTGCTTTAGTGGGTAGTGGAAGCACCACAACTTTCATTTCCCCTGCTCTGGCAGCCCAATCTGGATGCCCTGCAACACCAGTAAAACAGGTCCAAGTGACTGTGGCAAATGGGGGCAAATTATATAGTGATTTTTCTCTTTGCAACACCAAGTACACTATCCAGGGAGTGGAACTAGTTTCTGATTTCAGAATGTTGAAACTCACAGGATATGATCTCATTATTGGAGCTGACTGGATGTATAAGCACAGTCCTGTCACTTTTGATCTCCCTAACATGCAGTTAGGAGTCAAACTCTCTAATGGAGAACACATCACATTCCTGGATGAAAGTTTGCCAACAAGCCCCTGCTCTCCCTTGTTACAAGATATGGAAAATATAATGGAGGACATGCTCACTGGAGCTCTGATGTGGATGCAACCAGTACAACTTGAAACCATACATGACTCTGTCAAACAGCCTGGAATTAAGACAATCTTAGAGAATTTCCAAGATGTTTTTGCAGAGCCCACTGGTCTACCTCCAAAGAGAGATTGTGACCATGCAATCAACTTAGAACCTGGAGCCCCAGTTATAAACCAAAGAGGATACAGGTTGCCACATCACCAGACAAATGCTCTAGAGGAAATTATAAAAGATATTCTGCAAAAAGGGATCATCAGATTAAGTCACAGTCCATACTCTTCTCCTGCTATCTCGGTAAAGAAAAAGGACCTAACTTGGAGGTTATGCATTGATTACAGAAAATTAAATGCACACACCATCAAGAACAAGTATCCCATACCCATGATAGAAGATCTACTGGATGAACTTAATGGAGCAAAGATTTTTACCAAGCTGGACCTCAGAAGTGGTTATCATCAAATCAGAATGAAAGAAGGAGATATTGAAAAAACTGCTTTTAGCACACTCATTGGCCTGTTTGAGTTCCTTGTCATGCCCTTTGGAGTGACAAATGGGCCACCTTCCTTTACAGAACTCATGCAAACTGTATTGGGACCCCTCCTGAGAGATTGTGTGTTAGTTTTCTTTGATGATATCCTCATTTTTAGTAAAACATACAAGGAGCACTTGGAACATGTGACACTGGTACTGGAAGCACTCAGGAAACATCAACTCTATGCAAAGCTCTCTAAGTGCACCTTTGCACAAAACCAAGTAGAGTATTTGGGATATGTGATCTCTGACAAAGGTGTATCAACAGACCCTGCCAAAGTAGAAGCAATCATTAACTGGCCCACACCTCAAAATGTGACACAATTAAGAAGTTTTCTGGGCTTAGCAGGGTACTACAGGAGGTTTGTTCAGAGTTATGGGGTGATCTGCAAGCCACTGTTTGATGCATTGAAAAAGGATGGATTTCAATGGACTGAGACACAAACAACTGCTTTCCAGCAACTAAAGGACAAAATGACCTCTGCTCCAGTTCTTGCCCTACCAAACTTCTCCTTGCCCTTTGTTTTGGAAGCTGATGCTTCTGGCTATGGAATTGGAGCAGAAGGGACAACCCATTGCTTATATGAGCAAAGCACTAGGCCCTAAAGCTACTGCCTGGTCCACCTATGATAAAGAGGCACTAGCAATCATTGAAGCAATTAAGAAATGGAAGCATTATTTTGCTTCCTCCTCCTTGATCATCAGAACTGACCAGCAGAGTTTAAAATACATACAAGAGCAAAAAGTGACTGAAGGCATTCAGCACAAACTTCTCATTAAACTCATGGGCTACAACTTCAGAGTAGAATACAAAAAAGGAAAGAGAATAGAGTGGCTGATGCTCTCTCCAGAGTTAAATATGCTTTACTTGCTTTGGGGTCAAGTACTGCAATTCCTACTTGGATAACTGAAGTTGTGAACAGCTACAAAGGGGATACAAAATGCTCTGATCTACTTGCTAAACTAGCAATAGACCCAGCTGCTCAACCTCCTTACACCCTAACTAGTGGAGTCCTAAGATATAAAGGAAAAATCTGATTGGCAATAACAGTGCACTGAAAAACTCTCTGCTCACTTCTTTTCATAAGTCTGAACTGGGAGGACACTCTGGTGAAAGAGCAACTTATCACAGATTGAAAATCCTTTTCACATGGCCAGGAATGAGAAAAGCAGTCCAAACCTTTGTCCAGCAATGCCCTGTCTGTCAGCTAAACAAAGCTCAACATGTACACCCTCCTGGGTTGTTACAGCCACTGCCAGTTCCTGATTTTGCCTGGACCCACATTAGCATGGATTTTGTGGAAGGACTGCCCAAGTCTGAGCATAAGGACATGATACTTGTGGTGGTTGACCGTTTCACTAAATATGCTCACTTTATTGCTATGAGACACCCCATTACTGTCAAGACAGTAGCACAAGCCTTCACTGACAATATATTCAGACTACATGGGTTGCCCTCTGTCATTGTAACTGACAGGGACAGGATATTCACAAGTCACCTGTGGCAACATCTGTTCAACAAAATGGGAGTAAAACTACACTTGAGCACTTCCTACCACCCCCAAACTGATGGGCAAACAGAAAGGGTGAACCAGTGCCTGGAAAACTACCTGAGATGCATGGCTTTTGCTCACCCCAGGAAGTGGCACTCATGGTTGTCCATGGCTGAATGGTGGTACAACACCACATTCCACACATCCTTGAAAATGACCCCCTTTCAAGCCTTATATGCAAGACCACCTCCTCTGATTGCAGAACTGATGCTACCACCAGTGGAGGGAGATGATCATCAAGCTCAACTGGACAGGGATACAATAGCACAACAGATTAAGGGCAACTTACTCAAGGCACAAGAAAGAATGAAGTTCTTTGCTGACAAGAAGAGATCTGAGAGACAGCTTGCAGTGGGAGATATGGTCTATGTCAAATTGCAACCATACAGGCACACCAGCTTAAGTACACACAAACACCTGAAACTTCATTCCAAGTACTATGGTCCTTTCAGAGTCATGGAAAGAATTGGAGCTGTAGCTTATCGTCTCCTCCTGCCTGAGGGCTGTCAACTTCACCCCACTTTCCATGTCAGCCAACTCAAAAAGCACATTGGGCCTGAAGCTGTTCCAAACCCAGCACTTCCACTCCTTGATGAGCAGGGGCACATCCTCATTCAACCTGAAACTCTGCTTGACAGAAGATTGATTCCACGTGTTCAGGGAGACATCAGCATCCCAGTGGTGCAATGGCACATCAAGTGGCTCAACTTACCAGTAGAGAATGCAACTTGGGAAGATGCGGCTTTTATCCAGAAGATCTTCCCTGAATTCCATCCTTGAGGGCAAGTCTGTTGTTAGAGGGGGGGAATTGTCAGGCCCGCCAACTGTAGTAGTTCATTTGATGAGCCACAGTACCGTCAGCTATTGCCTGGAGGAGCTATGACCGTCGATCTGTGATCTGGCGGCCGCGAGGAGAACTTACCGCTTCGCCGTTAAAGTGTGGCCACAGCCGTCGATCTTCATCTGGACAGCTAGAGTCGTCGCGTCCTACTTTTTAAAAGTTACCGCGCTGTCTTTTACCTGTCGAACATGTCGCTATCTACTTTACCCTGAATTCTGCTTTATAAACCACTCTCCGGCTTGTGGAGAGGGGGATCTGGATTATTCTGGCCAAGCCGTGTTCCGGCTGGCGAAAACCCTAGCTATCTTGTTTCGGATCTGAGTGAATCAATCAACAAATTCCCCACCGAATTGCTTGTTTTCCTTCGATCGCTTGCAATTTCAGAGACAGCCACTACTAGGGCCTGTCACGAGGTCTCTGGGGACCACGCAGTAAGGGACTGGCGCGGCTTCTGGTCGTTGGTTCCGGCGATGCCAAGCCGAAGATCTGAGTCGCCGAGCCGCAAGTAGCAGCTGGACATCCATCCGCCGGCCCCGACAGCGAGCTCCGGCTGCCCCCTACCCCATCCGCCTGCCCCGGAGTCGCAGCCGTGGATAGCCCCATCAGCCGCAACCTTCACCAGCCACGCACAAACCTTCCAAAGACAAATTCTGTCTACCTATGATTCATATATCTGTCTACCTATGTATCTATCTATGTAGAACACCTCTTTTGTGTTGGTTGCAACTATGTTATGCCTGACAAGTTATCCATGCTATGATAGCTCCATAGGCCTGACAAGTTATCCATCATCCATGTTATCTACTAAGTTATCTATGACGCTTAACCATCATCCCTGTATCTATCTTTCTTATTAGTACTCCAGAACTAAGTCTTGTTTGGTCATCAATTTGTTCTCTGTTGGCATGTAAATTCTGCAAGGGTTTTTTGGTCTCCTAATTTAGTCCTAGGAGTGATACAGGTTGTCAAGTTTTATGTTGTTGATCTGCTTCAGGCCATGTTTCTCTGTTTCTTGAGTTATAATTGTTTGCAGAATATTGTGTGAGAGTTCCTGATTCTTTTCCTTTATTAAAGAAGCAAACACATATTGTTTTCTTCAAAAGATTGACAGCTTGGACTTTGAATTTGCCGTATGTTAGTCATACTAATAATTTCTGGACCAGTTTAATAGTTTTTGTAGGATCATAGCAAAGAATTATAGCACCAGCCACTTTATTTAATGATAGATTTTTTTTAGCATCTACTTGTTGTACTAAAGTATCATGGTTTTCTGAATTTAATATGTAAACGTGTCACCATTGGGCACACAGCTCTCATCTCCACTCTCTCTCATCCGCTAGGGATGGAGGGGCTGCCGAAATCCACCTCGAGGCAGAGGGGTAGGCAGAAGGATGGTGGGCGTTCCACTCGACGGCGAGCCATGGGTGATGGCGATCTCAACGCAAAGTTTTCCGATCTGCCCGTCTTCAAGGGCGTGGAGCGACGGAGGTTGTCTCCCTCCTTCCACACGGTCGCAGCATCGGGAGAGGATTCAGCCCCCGTGTGGTTCTGCACCAAGGTCAGTGACGAGGGTGATTGGTAGTTCACGCTTACTATGGATGATTAGTGGAAGTATGTAGCAAACAAGTGCTTACAGTAGGAACATGAAAAGGCTGGCTTGATGCAGTTATGTACTGTATCAGTTCTGAATTACCCCTACTTGTGCAGTTTCTGTCAAGAATGGAATCTATGAGTTCTGGAACTGGTTTGATGATAGGACATGGTAAGAGCCTCACAGACAGCTGAATAATTTAATAATGTGCGGGTTATTTGTAAAGCGGAAACACAGTTAGAATACATGGCTGAATTATCTTCTGCTGCTTCTATTTTAAGTATCCCCTTGGTCGTGTGATCGGTAACACTATGTATCCTGGGTTGACTTTGACAGCTGGAAGCATTTGGTGGCATGTTACTGAAAAATGTGCCTGAAAGATTTGATCGGTCTACTAAGTTGGTAAACGCTCTGAACATCCAAGTGTTGGTGGAGACCGTTTGCGTGTTACTGCTCCAATTTTCTCAGCAGATGCTTCCTGGGCTACTTACCTCTTGATAAAGGTTGTTTTTTCACAGAAGCATGTATTCTCACAGTAGCCAGAGTGTATCGCTTTTTTATCTGGTAATTCTGTTCTCGTTAATGTTAATTTTTCTGTAGGAAGCAAAGGGCACTGGAGCTGGATGGATGCCAGTAGCCATTCTGGCAATGGTAAATTGCACTTGATTTATAGATGTTTTCATTTTCATATGCCATGGTCTAAGTGGAAATATAAAAACTTTTCGATGAAGCTAGGGATGCCATTAAGTAGCTTTAGCTTTACCTGTCTTTGGGTGGGAACATTACACTCTTCAACAACGAAAGAGAGGGCGAGAGGTGATCCTTCTGCTCTTTACTTGTGAATCTCTATTTCTTACTAGCTCGGGGAACTTGCACCCAACAAACTAATGGATGATCTTGCAAACCTCATCAAGTATATTAGTAGTTACACTGTGAATTTGAAAGCAAAAAAATATTGTACATTTGTTCATGTTAAATTTAGATGTGTTCTTGGGCAATAATTGATGGTAGATAATACATGATGGGGGATGGCCTTCATTGCTACAATTACTTTTCCTATCCCTCCTTAGTTTCTTTTATGTATATTAGTTTCTGTTTGCCCCTTTGTTTTTAGGGGAAGTTTTCTTACTGCCACAGCTTGGTTGTTCTAACATGACAAAATGTTGGATTTATTATCCTGGTAAATACTGGATACTAGCTCATTTTACTTCAGCTCATAAGGAAAGGGATCTGTATGCAAAGCGTGTCATGGGACGGTATGCTGGAATAAACGCATATAGCCAGTTCATGTTTACCCTTTTCTTTACACATATGATTGGGACTAGCAAATTCACATATACAAATATGTTTCTAGAGCAAGGATGAGAAGCACTCCATACACAACCACAATTGATGGGATGACGGGACTTGAGGTCAAACCACACAGGTTTCGCTTGTTGATATTTCTGGCATATACTTGATGAAATATACATAAATATGTGTTCTTTCGTATAGGTTTGCACCATAATCAAGCATCAGTTCAATGGGAACTGGAATGATGAAAACACTTGTCGTGCCTCGGAGTGTGGCGCCGAGGAGAAGGACGAGCAGTCAGTGGTGTCTTCGTCTTCGCCGATTGTGCTGGTGTGTTATTCCTTTCCCTGCTCCGCCGCCTAGGATACTCCACCACGGGATTCGAGTATGGCCTTGCCTTGGATGGGTTGAGGATGATCAGTACGTCTGGATTTTGCCATCCTTCTTGGTTGTGATTTTCATTTGTTTTTCCTTCTCGTTTAGCTTCTCTTCTATGCATGGTGTATATGCCCTTCGGAGGATTGTGTTAATGCATCAAATAGGATGTGTGCACCTATTTTATCATGGATCTTTGATCCACAATCTAACAATTTTTTGTTCTGATGGCTGCAATTATGTGACACAGAAGGTGCTTCTTGCTTGTTTGTTCAAATGGCTAAAAGAAAATACCCCCTTCTTTTTATAGTACACATTCCCTTGACATACATTCCAAAAAATTTAAGCACCCACATTTTAATTTATTTTGGCAAGGCCAGGGCTGGGGGAATCCCCACATTATATATCTGCTTATATTTCAGTTTAACACTTTTGAGCAAGTTGTTCTTTATGATGTGTTTCTGTTAAGTGGAGTAGCTTTTTTTAACATATGCCGCTCATTTGGGCTGCATATGCATGTTCAAAAGTACATCGGCAAGATTTGTGCACCCATGATGGCCGCGCCCCTGCCACTAGTCCTGGACAAGTATCACTTGCTCGGCCTGGCTTCCTGCTTGCTTAGTATCAGTTGTTCTCCAAACCGTAGCAGATTGCAGAATATCTTCAACCGGAGACAAAGAAACGAGTGGAGGAATGGTGACAGCACTCGATTCCAAAACCTGCTCAGCCTGACTTCCTGATTCACTGAACGTTCTAAGTCTCAAGTATGCATTCCAAGATGCTCTCCAAGTTTCGATTTTTTCTGCAGCCGTATTTGTCGTCTATGCATCCAGTTAGGTGCTAGTGAGCTTCCTCCCTCATCAATCTCCATCCGTGTGCATGACGACTTCTTTATTCAAAGTCTTTGGCGGCGACCGTTTCTTGTCGCGGCTTGATTGCCTGCTTATGCGTGCACGGTCTTTGCTTGCATGGAATGTGACGTCAAGACCGTGATGTGCATTTATTGCTGGGATTGTGGAAAGTGGTGGCGGCATATCCTTCTCGAGCATCGGGGTGAGAATTCTATGTCTAATTCTAGTTGATTATCTCTGACGGGGATGATATTCTTGCGTCGTTGCCTTGTTGAAGGCATTGCTTGAATTTGTTAGGATGAAAACTTAGGATCTGGCCTTCGGTGGTTGGATACAGAGACGTCAACGCTTGAGCAGTGTTTCTTTTCTGAAGGCATTACTATTGGAGAACATTCCTTGCTGTCCTTGTGATGTCAAAAGATATATATAATTATTGCTCTAGTTTTTTATCACTATTCTGATCACTTCGAACTTTTTTCGCTCCGCCTAGGCAAAACTTTGCTCTTTGCCAATACAAAAAATGTTCACAAAATAAAATATATTTGCGAATTTGAGAACTTGTTCATGATATTGAAAATTGTTCACAATTAAAAAATGTCAAATTCAAAATATGTTCGTGTATTAAAAAATGATCACCGAATTAAAAAGTATTCATTAATTTAAAAATGAAAAAGGAAACAAAAGAACAAATGGAAATGAAAAAAGAAAAGAAAAAACTAAACTAAACGAGAAAAAGGAAAGAAAACATAGAGAGAAAAAAACCGATTCATAAACCTTCCGAAACTTGGAAAGGGAGTCTCTTACATGCATCGGCCCAGTCTTACCTACACGAAGTACAGAGGGGTACACGTTGCCTGACTACCCGTCGACATGTGCGGGAATTTCCATGCAAAAAAAAAAAGACATGTGCGGGAATTCTTCTTTTTTTTGGGAGGGAAATGTGCGGGAAATAGGATCACCCGGGCGGAAATGGGCCACCCACCACACAAGGCCGTGGCAGCCCACGATGAGGCTCAGACCGAACAAGCCCAGTGGCGATGCTCAGCTCACATCTCGTTTTTACCCACTCATAAAAAAAATATCCTTTTTACCCCTAATAAAAAAATAGAAAGCTCACCTCTGGTTTCCGTCTCCCCAGGCGGCCGCGGCAACCCACCATGGATCAGCGCGGCGGCCAGTGGAGAGCTCCCCGTCAAGCCCTCCCCCAATCTCCACGGTGCCACCACCGGCTCGGGCGACGCACCCTCATGGCAGGGGCGCAGGCGGAGCACCGGCAACGCTCCCATAGGTGATCGCAACGCTTACATATAGAGAACTGCTCCATTGCTCCTTCGCCAACAAAGCAGAGGCATGTATGAAGCAGATCAAAGCACACTTAAATCCTTGGCGTGTTGTTGTTTTTGTTACAAGTTCCAAAGTTTGCAGGATCATCTTGGTAAGTGTCACAAGATTTGGCTAAAACTGTAAAACAAAAGGTGAGCAAACTGTTATACAAGCCACAGGCAAGAAACAACACGAGCTCAGCCAAACTTTTAGCCTGAATAACTTTTGAAGGGTAACATCCAAATGTGTAGAAATGTTTGATCATGTTCGGGACAAAGCATGTTTAACACTAAAGTTAGCTTACAACTTTTGAAGCCAGGCAAGGATAGTTTGCCGAATCATCCAAGATTTCAGATAATTATGTACCATTACCAACTTCACTGAACCATTGCATACACACAAGCTTCAAGCCAAACCTCCTAAACGTAGCAGAGTTAACAAAGGGAACCTGTTTGTTTGTGCAGCAAAGAAAATTTGTGTCCATGTTTCACGCGCAAGTCAATGAGCAGAGTCAACATGGCAACTCTTCTATGCAAAGCAAAGAGCAGCCACATCTACTGTTGTGACTTGATCTTTCTGGAAACATTTTACTGGCAGCAGCTTTAACAATACCGGGACATGCCAAGCTCTTGAACAAAGAAAATAATATGGACAAGCTGTATAAAATGTCTAGAAATGACGCTAAAGATAAACTTATCAGTAACTCTAAGATAAAGTATTGACATCTCTAAATAGCAGAGTGACCACAGAAGGTTTGCTTTCTCTGCTATGGACATGCCCAACTCATCAGTAACTCTAAGATTACTTCCCTTGCATTTTTTTTCTTCAGTGCAATTTCCACAACCGACACTATCTATACTTAGCTCTGGATCATGACTTGGTGACATCTCCAATAACCTAGCTTGGGATTCTCAAGGAAACAGTCTAGTTTGGTGACCACCTACCCGTGTGCACGCAGGGAAAGAATTTAACCTTTGCAACGCCTCATCGTCTGGCGGACATGGGCAACAGAAATAGATGCTGATTAGAACCCTGTCTGCTATGAGAAAGCAGGTTTCTGGTTCCCTTTTAGCCTGATATGGTGGCCTGCAAGCCAACCAACCAAAAATCACTACCTCCAGAAGAGAAATCTTTTAGAAGCCTGATGCAGGCCTCCCATGAGTATTTCCGAATCTGGACAGGGTCCTCACGAAACCACCTTCACTTCCGGACTTTCATCAGAGAGATGTTTCTGCCACTTGCATGAAACAAACAACAAATCACCACATGGATTTAGTAGCTCGAAAAATTGTAATTTCCATCAGAATGGACCCTCATCTTTTCTGGTTCCTGTGAATGAATTAAGCCAGCAAAAAAAATAAACTTGGGTCAGCATTATTACTGGTTATTCAGTAACAATAAGATTCTGCGTGTATACATACAGTAAATAAATAAATAAAATCAGGAAATAGTACCTAAAATACAGCCGTAACATCTTGCATATACTTATGAATTTGCCTGCATGTCTATCAACATAAACACATCTAACGTTTTTCGTCTTCCTGCATTGTTCCTTTAGTTCTGTACTGCAGTTGCTCACATACAACTCCTGTAGGGAAGCTGGCAGGCCCTTTTCTGGCAATGAGAGAATTCCTGGACAAGCCTTAATCGATAATCTCTTGACGGAGGAAAGAAGATGCAGCTCCTTAGGCAGCGATAGGAGATCAGTGCAATAGCAAAAATCAAGAGTATGAAGAGATGTTAGGTGACAAAGTGCTTTGTCCTGTTCTTCTGTGAAGCATCTCACATTCTTTGCCTGCAGAGAATGAGGGCATGAGAAACCATTACATATTGAGTAGGTTTGAAACATCAATCCAAATATTATTCGTTATTACCATGAAAAACACTACATATTGGAGAGAGGGGAGGCTCTTGCAAATTGCCGTGTTAAAGAATGAAGTGTTATCGATCTCAAGCTTTTCCAGATGCAGTAAAAAGTACAGATCCTGGTCCTGCCCATGTGATGAAGAAGGGCTGCAGTTTATGGCCAAACTAGGGCATTCAAATATCCGCATGTGCTTGATACTGCAGAGGGACCCCGTACCGTCCAGAGCAGATAACCTAGAACATTTCTCGACAATCAATGTTTCTAAAGATGTGCAAGGATAAAGAGCAACGGATGTTAGCTCTGGACTCCGTGATACCGACAAGATGGACAACAAGGTGAGATTAGAAAGCATGGAGGTCAGCAACTTGTTATCCATGTGAGTAACCAGAAGGTCTTGTAGCGATGGTGGTAGAAGGGGGCAGCTGCCACTAGATTTCTCCTTTTCTGTCATTATGGAGATGAAAAACTCAGGGCATCCTGTTATATGTAGTGTTTTGAGTGACACAAATCCAAGAAAACTTTCACTGCCCCGGAGAACCAGATCTGGAATGTCCTCTATGCACAAATACTGAAGTCGATTTAAGAGATCAGATGGGATTTGCAACAAGCCATCAGTTGTCCAGTCGTGGTTGTCAGATGTTATGGAGCTCACATTCCCAGCAATCAGACCACCAATTGCCAAGGATGCTATTTTTGGACACTTTCTAATAGTCAAGAAATAAAGGAGGGGCAATTGCAACAGCAAGTCAGATAACTGCTTCCCAGTGATACCACATGCTTGGATGACAAGCTTCTTGAGCAATGGTGAGAAGATAGTTTCACCTCGTTGGCCATATGGATATACAGGCAGGAAAAACCTTGGGCAGTCCATAATTACCAGCATTTCTAAGGAGAGAAGCTGACAGAAAATTTCCCATGGCAGATATTCAAAATCCAGAAAGCTCGAAATTGTTAATTTCTCAAGAGCACTGAGTCTGCAGCCAGTCAAAACTAATACTAATATCTCATCCAAGGTTCTCACACTAGCACCCCCCTTGATATGCAATGCTCGCACAAGTAATCTGATGTGAGGAAATGCTCCTACTCCCTCAATAGACATTGTGAATAGAGATTTCATCTCACCAAACTGGGGTAAGTGAATAAGCTGAGGACAATTGTAGATGTTGACACGACGGAGACAGCCGAAGTGAAAGCCTTTGCCACTGGAAGAAGATTGTGGTGATGCAAATGACCTTAGTTTAGGGCAATCTCTTATTACAAGTTCTTCTAGACATGGAAAAAGGACATGCTTTTCAGATTCAGCCCAATCTTCGCAGGACATAATTGGTACTTCTGTTGAAGCAGACAATTGAACCAAATCCAGTGTTTTAAGGAGTGGAAATTGCCCAAATGGCGGAAGTAACTCCCATTTTGTGCAATTCTCCAGATAGATAGACTCTAAGCTGGTGAGCGGAAAATTGGAGCTCAACCATGTTGGGGAATAAATACCTCCATAACTAGTTATATGAAGGCGCTTAAGCCCGCAATGTGGATGAAGACCCTCAAGCACCTTTGCCTCAGTTATAGAACTCACATCAAACCGGTTCTTACACCATGATAGCAGCAAATCATGGATGTATATTTTGTCCCTTAATCCAGCATTCATAGACTCCTCCCTGCTTCCCACATTCTCCAGATTGTAAATTGCAAGTGATCCTCCCAATTCTCTTAACCCGGTTAACTGTTCAATCTGAAAGTCTTTAGTCTTTCCCACTCGGAATTCCTTCAGCTCTTGGAGCAACTTTAGCCTCCCAACTCCAGCAATCTTTGCATGCAATTCACCTCGAGCAACAAAATGCCTCAGATTTACAAGATTACTCATCCCATGTGGTAAAGTAGAAAGGTGCACCCAGTATTCTACATCAAGAACCTGGAGGTGATAAAGTTGGCATATAACCTCTGGCAAGGGTGTGCCAGGAACACTGGATATTAGTTCGAGGTAGCGAAGATGGATTAACTTGCTGAAGTTACAGATTAGAGAGTCTATGCTATAACTTAGCGTGGGCAACCTCAATACGCGAAGATACCGCACTTCTTTGAATACCTTGGAAAAAGTTTCAGAAAACTCTTTGTCATACTTTCCAAATAGCATTAAGGTGCTCAAATTTTTGGTCTGCACTTTTTCACCAATGTAAGCCAGCTTTCTCTGAAAGTTATCACTGGGAGAAAAACTGCACGCATGTGGGTTCCACTTATAGGCAGATCTTGTATTGATAGATAGGTGTCGAATAGTTGCATGACCTGTTCCACTTCCTGAATCAAAATTGTCCATCATATGGCATTCTTCTAAAGAAACTATATGTGCCAGGTCATGAATGAGATCATGCATAGAGTAGTATGTACTTTTTTGGAAAAAGCCTCGGTCCACTAAATCATTCAGGTAATGATAACCAGTTTTCTCCATTCGCTTACTTCCAGAAGAAATAAGACCTTGTGATATCCAAATGCGAACCAAGTCCAGCCCATCAAACATGTGACCCTTGGGAAATAGTGCACAATAAGAAAAACACCTTTGGAGACGGAAAGGCAAGTGTGTGAAACTAAGTTTCAATGCTGGGATGATATCATCCGGCCCTTGCTGTAGCTTCCATTCATCACTTTGCAAAATTGACATCCAGTGGCCACCATCAAGGTCTCTTCTCAACAGGGCGCCAACACTTTTTGCAGCTAAGGGGTAACCCTTCAACTTGTTGGCTATCCTCTTCCCAATAACCTGTAAGCTTGGATGTCCTTCATATTTCTCATCACCAAATGCACATGATTTGAACATAAGCCAAAAGTCATCATCTTTCAGGCCATCTAAATGGATAGGGTCCATAGTAGAAATCATTTTTACAACCGAATGATTTCTTGTTGTGACCAGGATGACATTGCCATTCATCGAACATCTTAGTGGTGCTAACAGCTTGTCCCAGCGGCTTTTATCATTGTCTTCCCACATATCATCCAAAACAAGGAGTAGTCGTTTCGACTTCAAATCCTCGTCAAGAATCTCTTGGAGTTTATTCAGGTTTGTGATTCCTTCATGCTTGCTTGCACCAGTTGATAGGCAGTCCAGCATCTCACGAGTGAGCCTTACTTCATCAAAGTCGGCAGACACCGAGATCCATATCCGCTTGCTGAAGCAACCTTGCACTCTTGCATCGCTATAAACGAGCTGCGCTAGAGTAGTTTTCCCAACACCGCCATTACCCACAATTGGAAGGACTGACAAGTTGACACCACAAGCCTCAGCGCTGACGAGCGTCTGCACAATGTGCTCCTTTACAGCGTCTCTCCCAAATATCTTTGGCTCGGTAACGTAAGCTGTTGTCCAGCCACGGCAATCCATACCAGCAGCCTGGCCACTGCAAGTGACAACAGCGTCCAACCTCTCCATCTTGATTGCCTCACGGACATCGTCTCCAGCTTCACACATCCGCCTCAAGATGTCATCAATTCGGACGGTAGCATCCTCATCTCCACCAAGTCGCGCCCTCTTAGCGCCACGAATCTTGGAGACCACCGACTGGACGGCGGACAGCGAGGAGGAAGTGTCACTAGCCTCGTCCGGATGGAGCTGGTGGTGGATCTGGTGGTAGAGCATTTCGTCGAGCAGGTTGTCTGCGTCGCAGGCGAGTCGATGGAGACGGCGGAGGGAGCCGAGCAGGGCCTCGCTGCGCGCCCTGGGCACGCGCTCCTGAGCCGCGGAGAGGACGAGATGGAGGCTTTGCAGGCGGGAGCGGAGGCGGTGGACGTCGCCTCCGGGATCCGGATCGGGGCCGGCGGAGCGCGCGACGGCCCAAGCGGCGTCGATGCCGTCGCTGACGAGCTTCTCCAGGACGACCTGGACTAGCCAGGACGCTGCGCCCACGACATCCATGGGCGCGGTGGCGGCGGCGGACGAGAGAGATCCGAGGATGTAGGGATGGCGTGCAGAGCTTGAGCACCAGAGCTTATCTGTAGCAGTAGCCGAATTCGCCGTCTAGTCTGAGTGTGTGAGGTACTGGGTGAAAATTCGAAGGAACTGCATTAATTTTTTGGGGGGAACTGCATTAATGGAAAGGTAAGAGCGACTGACCCTGTAAAATCTCGACCCGCAAAACGCGTTTGCAGTTTGACAAAGATTTTGTTTGTGGGTCGAGAACGAGTGGGGCCGAACAAAAACTATAGATGAAACTGCATAATTTGAAAAAACAGTTTCGCGGGAGAAATTGCACCACGTACTACATATATTTACATGATCAAACACTACAAACACTAGTTCATACTACATATTACATCAGTACTAGTACTAGAGGGGTGGGGATCTCACGGCGCCGAGCTCGCGGCCATGGACGACGTCGTGGAGGAGCTCAATCCTCCTCGCCGGAGCTGCCGAGGTCGATGTACTTCGCCCTCTGCTCCTCGCAGATGCGCCGCCACTCGTCGTCCTTCTCCTTGGCGGCGAGGTTGGCCGCGACCGCCTGCCGGAACTCAAGGTCTTTGAGCTCCTCGTGGTGGCGCCGGCGCTCCGCCTCCTCGCGCATGCTCCGCTCGGCAATGGCAGCCGCAACCGCATCTACATCGGCGACGAAGTCCTCTGGCCCGACGACTCCGCGGCGGCCAAGCTCCTCGGGCTCCTCCTTGACGGGGACGAACTCGAAGTCCTCCGGCTCCTCCGACCACACCCTCTTCATGGGAAGAAGGCCCGCGCCGGAAGAGAGGAGCTCCCGGCGTAGGAAGATCTCGCCGCGGAGGAGACGGACGCGGCAGAGGACGGGGTACGGCCGTGCCGACGGTCATACTCGTCCGTCTCGCGGACGCGGAAGCTCGGCGGCGGCGAGAGGCCGCGGTCGGTCCACTTCCTCGCCCCGTGCTTCCTCGCGCCGTCCGACCGGACGCGCTGCTCGCGCTCGGGGTCGCTGCCGCCGCCGGATCTGCTGCCAGAGCCGCATCCGGAGCTCCACATGCGGCCCCACATAGCGGCCGGAGGCGGAAGGGGGTCGCCCGCGACGAGAAATGTGGAGAGGGGGTGGGGAATTGCGTAGCTCGGCGGCGGCGGGGAGATAGGGTTTCGACCCGCAAACGCGTCGCGAACCCGTAGATATACTGGTCGGGGCGTGCGGTTTGCGGGTCGCGGCAAAATTTTTTACGGACGGGGCGAGTATGCGGGCTCTGTTCTGGCCGGAAAATTGGGCCGAGCCCGTATACTCGCCGGAATGTTGCGGATTCGCGGCTTTTGCGGGATCTGAGTCACTCTAAACCTTTGGGAACGGAGCGCTCGGCCGGTCGCCTCCCTCGTGAGCCCATAAGCCTTATCTCCTCCGCCACTTTCTTATCGAAACGCAGAGCATCTCCTACCTCTGTTCAATCCCCTCCTCTTCTGCTCCCTTCCTTCATGCAATCTGGCCAGTCGGTGAGAGCCCTCCGCCACACCATCTCTTCTAACCATATTGGCATGCACGTCGAAGGTGGCTGGCCTGTGTGCGGCAACCGGCCATGACGGGCAGCGGCCTAGCCATGCACCACCCATGCATCCGTTGTCCTCCGGTGTTGCGCTACACGCTCCGACGAGGCTGAGCTACGAGTGGCGACCGGTCACCGGAGAAGATGTGAACCACGGTGAGACGTGTTGCAACCGACATCGGCGGAAGCTGGGACCGCGTCGTGGCGTGCTGCAACAGGGGTCGTTGAAGGTGCTGCGACGACGCCGACGATGCTGGAACGAACCAGCCTTTTTGCTAACCGGCGATCGGAGGTGCTACAATCGTGGCAGCAAAATGTTGGAACCAGCAGGGGTTTTTTTTCTTCAACTAGCCATTGTTTTTGCTGAAACCATTAAACATTTTTGTTGGAACCAGTGATTTCCATGAATGCGTACACAAGCATTTTTTTCTTTTTTCTGGGATCGCAATTTTTGGTGCGGCCGGCGAGAAAGTTTGTTTCAACGAACCATTGTTTTTGCTGGAAGCATCAAGAATCTTTTCTGGAACTAGTGATTTCCATAGATGCGAGTACAAAAGCATTTTTTTTCTTTTTTGCTGGGATCACGATTTTTGGTGCGGCCGGCGAGAAATTTTGTTCAACTAGCCATCTTTTTTGTTGGAACTATATATAGTGATTTCCGCGAGTTACTTCGTCGCCTCCATCAACGTTGCAACTGGGGGGCACCACCGGCGGAGTGCCGTCACCGGTGAGCAGCGGTGTCGTAGCCGGTGATGGCTACCCATGACTGCAAAGGTCGAGGAGGAAGGGGGAGCTGCTACCGGCAGCTTAAAAAGGCAATCGGCGACAGCGGCTACCGACGATGATGAGGCAAGTCGGCGGGAGGCGACCGGCGAGGAACGACTGTCTGGGAGGTGGGCGGAGCTGCGTGGTGATGAGAGGAAGACAACGAAGAGGGAGGGACGCATGCGGGAGGGGATGAAGTGATTTGTGGATAAGGATCTCATGGCCCAGCTGAACGGAATCGAATGGATAAGGCGCGGCTAGCCGAAATTTGGGCCGGCGCGCCGGCGCCTATCACTAGCCTAATGGAAAATGGAGTTGCTGGTCTCCGCCGATTGAGCCGCTGACTCTTGGTAAATGAAAGATGACCTTTTTATTTGGGTTAATTATTTATGAAGGGCTCTTTATTTAAATTATTTTTATATAAAAGTAGAGGATCGGAAAACTTAGGATGTTTTTTCTATTCCTTTATGGATCGTTTGATTTTTAGGAAATCCTATATGAGAATTTCCCTAAAGATTCTTTTGCACTTCATTCGTGGAAAATTTAGCATCCACTTAAAAAGAATACTTTGTTTTTGCGTTTCGTATGACATAATGAAACAAACCGAAATACTACTATAATTTGGATAAGCAATACTCAATCCGTCCGGAATTACTTGTCATAGAAATGGATCAAAATGAATGTATGTCTACTACCTAAAAAGAACATAAGGTTTCCTTGTCACCTTTCTTCCCACCACCCCTTCGTCCAACCTTCCATGCATATGATAATCAATCACCTTAATTTACTTACCTTCTGAAGCAATTCCACTTTAATTTACTTACCAAACTTCTAATCAAAATATAAGGTAACTCACGGTCAGAATTTGATGAATATTTATTTACACAATCATATTATTACAGGTAAATCACAAGCTAACGTACTAAAATATTTATATCCCATTGCAACGCACGGGCATTGTTCTAGTCTAGAACTAAAATTTGTCTAGGTACATCCATGTATCCAAGTATGTTTGGACGGAGGGAGTACACCCTAATCCCCGAGTTATTAGAATCTTGTGAAACAAGAGGCCCTGAAAGTGTCTAATTAGCAGCTCTTATAGTAGTTCCTCCTCAACATGCAGATTAATTTCACGCCATTACGGAAGAAGTGTATCCTCTATTAGAGTAAAGGTAGTAACTCCCCGCAAATAAAAAGTAGCAATAGTCCCAATTTTATTATACGATTCTACAACTTGATCATCAAAGTCTTTTTTTGTGAGTTTGCAATTAAATTTTATTATACAATTTTATGACTTTATACTCTAAATTTTTTTGAATGAATTCTACGATTCTGTAAGTAATATCCATGATTTTACAATTCTACTAGTTTTGAACCTATGATCAAGGTCTCATCCGAAACTAAGGGGGATTGGTATGTGGTCATCCGATCCGGTGATAGCTTTGGCAAGCTGAATTATTGTCGGCAATGTGTAAAAAGTGACAAGATTGGTGCTCCAAAATGGAGGTTAGTGATAAGTGGATTTTGGGTGTTGCATACGTTTGTTTGGCGTGCCACAAGCATGTTTTTCGTTTGTTGCATACACAATCATGGCATGCTGCGGTGATTCTTGGCCTCAATTGCAAAAGTTGCATTGTTATTTGCGGTGTCGCCATCGTTGGCTTATAGGCTACATATCTGGATGATTTTTCTCTCAACGATTTGCTGCAACTGAATAGAACCTTCTCTTCTACCATCAAAAATCATGTTGCAACTCTATTAGTTATTAGTTTAGTTTCCAACCCAACTTGGTGTCCAAAACTTTTAGCATTTTTTTTGCTTGTCACAAAAATCATTTTAGCGCATAAGTACACAAATAAATTACCTATTAGATGTGTCAAAAGAAAATTTACTACCTACTAGTGGGTGAAAGCGAACGATCGACGACAACCCAGTCAAACAAAGAAGTGATATGCACATGAAGATTTTATTGATTTTGCCTCCATCGCTTCCGCCCCTCCCAACAATACATGCCCCTTCCCAACCACTTTTTCTAAACCACGTGATTACCCTCATAGATCAAGACGTTTGATAAGTTTTTTCAATGAGTACATACCTTGACAAATTTTTGAAGTAGTTCAAAATGGAACAGTCAAAGAAGGAGTTCTTGCCTATATTGCAAGGTGTGAAATTGAGTAAGACTCAAAGCCCGACCACGGCAGAAGATAGAAAGAGAATAAAAGTCATTCCCTATGCCTCAGCCATAGGTTTGTTGGGGAACGTAGTAATTTTAAAAAAATTCCTACGCACACGCAAGATCATGGTGATGCATAGCAACTAGAGGGAAGAGTGTAGTCCACGTACCCTCGTAGACCGTAAGCGGAAGCGTTATGACAACGCGGTTGATGTAGTCGTACGTCTTCACGATCGACCGATCCTAGTACCGAAAGTACGGCACCTCCGCGATCTGCACACGTTCGGCTCGGTGACGTCCCACGAACTCACGATCCAGCAGAGTGTCGAGGGAGAGCTTCGTCAGCACGATGGCGTGATGACGGTGATGATGAAGCTACCAACGCAGGGCTTCGCCTAAGCACTGCAACAATATGACCGAGGTGGATTATGGTGGAGGGGGGCACCGCACACGGCTAAGAGATCAATGATCAACTTGTGTGTCCTATGGGGTGCCCCCGGCCACGTATATAAAGGATGGAGCCAGGAGGAGACCGGCCCTCATAGGGCGCGCCCAAAGTGTGGAGTCCTACTAGGACTCCCTAGTCCTAGTAGGATTCCACCTCCCACAGGGAATCGGAAAAAGGGAAGGGAGAAGGAGAAGGAAGGAAGGGGGTGCCCCCTTTCCCTAGTCCAATTCGGACCAGTCCATGGGGAAGGGGCGCGGCCACCCTGGAGGCCTTTCTCTCCTTTCCCGTATGGCCCATTAAGGCCTAATACGAATTCCCGTAACTCTCCGGTACTCCGAAAAATACCCGAATCACTCGGAACCTTTCCGATGTCCGAATATAGCCTTCCAGTATATCGATCTTTACGTCTCGACCATTTCGAGACTCCTCGTCATGTCTCCGATCTCATCCGGGACTCCGAACAAACTTCGGTCATCAAATCACATAACACATAGTACAAATCGCCACAGAACGTTAAGCGTGTGGACCCTACGGGTTCGAGAACTATGTAGACATGACCGAGACTCATCTCTGGTCAATAACCAATAGCGGAACCTGGATGCTCATATTGGTTCCTACATATTCTACGAAGATCTTTATCGGTCAAACCGCATAACAACATACGTTGTTCCCTTTGTCATCGGTATGTTACTTGCCCGAGATTCGATCGTCGGTATTTCAATACCTAGTTCAATCTCGTTACCGGCAAGTCTCTTTACTTGTTCCGTAATGCATCATCCCGCAACTAACTCATTAGTCACATTGCTTGCAAGGCTTATAGTGATGTGCATTACCGAGAGGGCTCAGAGATACCTCTCCGATACATGGAGTGACAAATCCTAATCTCGATCTATGCCAACTCAATAAACACCACCGGAGACACCTGTAGAGCATCTTTATAATCACCCAGTTACGTTGTGACGTTTGATAGCACACAAAGTGTTCCTCCGGTATTCGGGAGTTGCATAATCTCATAGTCATAGGAACATGTATAAGTCATGAAGAAAGCAATAGCAACACATTAAACGATCAAGTGCTAAGCTAACGGAATGGGTCAAGTCAATCACATCATTCTCTAATGATGTGATCCCGTTAATCAAATGACAACTCATGTCTATGGCTAGGAAACTTAACCATCTTTGATTCAACGAGCTAGTCAAGTAGAGGCATACTAGTGACACTTTGTTTTGTCTATGTATTCACACATGTACTAAATTTCCGGTTAATACAATTCTAGCATGAATAATAAAAATTTATCATGAAATAAGGAAATAAATAATAACTTTATTATTGCCTCTAGGGCATATTTCCTTCAAGGTTCTATAAAGTATGCCATGCTGTGTACCAGATCTATTGTATACCCTACACTGAGTTTGGCAAGGGAGTACAATAGTGATCTAGGAGTAGATCACTGGACAGCGGTCAAAATTATCCTTAGTGGAATAAGGATATGTTTCTCGATTATGGAGGTGAAAAAAGGTTCGTCGTAAAGGGTTACGTCGATGCAAGTTTTGACACTGATCCAGATGATTCTAAGTCTCAATCTGGATACATATTGAAAGTGGGAGCAATTAGCTAGAGTATCTCCATGCAGAGCATTGTTGACATAGAAATTTGCAAAATACATACCGATCTGAATATGGCAAACCCGTTGACTAAACTTCTCTCACAAGCAAAACATGATCACATCTTAGTACTCTTTGGGTGTTAATCACATGGTGATGTGAACTAGATTACTGACTCTAGTAAACACTTTGAGTGTTGGTCACATGGCGATGTGAACTATGGGTGTTAATCACATGGTAATGTGAACTAATGGTGTTAAATCACAAAGCGATGTGAACTAGATTATTGAATCTAGTGCAAGTGGGAGACTGAAGGAAATATGCCCTAGAGGCAATAATAAAGTTGTTATTTATATTTCCTTATTTCATGATAAATGTTTATTATTCATGCTAGAATTGTATAAACCGGAAACTTAGTACATGTGTGAATACATAGACAAAACAAAGTGCCCTAGTATGCCTCTACTTGACTAGCTCGTTTATCAAAGATGGTTATGTTTCCTAACCATAGACATGTGTTGTTATTTGATGAACGAGATCACATCATTAGGAGAATGATGTGATGGACAAGACCCATTCTTTAGCTTAGCATTATGATCGTTACAGTTTCATTGCTACTGCTTTCTTCATGACTTATACATGTTCCTCGGACTATGAGATTATGCAACTCCTGAATACCGGAGGAACACTTAGTGTGCTATCAAACGTCACAACGTAACTGGGTGATTATAAAGGTGCTCTACAGGTGTCTCCGATGGTGTTTGTTGAGTTGGCATAGATCGAGATTAGGATTTTCACTCCGATTGTCGGAGAGGTATCTCTGGGCCCTCTCGGTAATGCACATCACTATAAGCCTTGCAAGCAATGTGACTAATGAGTTAGTTACGGGATGATGCATTACGGAACGAGTAAAGAGACTTGCCGGTAACGAGATTGAACTAGGTATTGAGATACGACGATCGAATCTCGGGCAAGTAACATACCGATGACAAAGGGAACAACGTATGTTGTTATGCGGTTTGACCGATAAAGATCTTCGTAGAGTATGTAGGAACCAATATGAGCATCCAGGTTCCGCTATTGTTTATTGACCGGAGATGAGTCTCGGTCATGTCTACATAGTTCTCGAACCCGTAGGGTCCGCACGCTTAACGTTCGGTGACGATCGGTATTATGAGTTTATGTGTTTTGATGTACCGAAGGTAGTTCAGAGTCCCGGATATGATCACGGACATGACGAGGAGTCTTGAAATGGTCGAGACATAAAGATCGATATATTGGATGACTATGTTTGGACATCGGAAAGGTTTCGAGAGAGTTAGGGCATATACCGGAGTACCGGGGGGTTACCGGAACCCCCCGGGGAGTATATGGGCCCTAATGGGCTTTAGTGGACAGAGAGAGGGGCAGCCAGGGCAGGCCGCACACCCCCTCCCCCTCTGGTCCGAATTGGACTAGGAAGGGGGGGCGGCGCCCCCCTTTCCTTCCTCCCTCTCTCCCCCTTCCTTCTCTCCTAGTCCAACTAGGGAAGTGGGGGGAATCCTACTCCCGGTGGGAGTAGGACTCCTCCAGGGCGCGCCATAGAGGGTCGGCCCTCCCTCTCCTCCACTCCTTTATATACGGAGGAGGGGGCACCCCATAGAGACACAAGTTGATCATTGATCTCTTAGCCGTGTGCGGTGCCCCCCTCCACCATAATCCACCTCGGTCATATCGTTGCAGTGCTTAGGCGAAGCCCTGCGCCGGTAGCTTCATCATCACCGTCATCACGCCGTCGTGCTGACGATGCTCTCCCTCAACACTCAGCTGGATCAAGAGTTCATGGGACGTCACCGAGACGAACGTGTGCAGATCGCGGAGGTGCCGTACTTTCGATACTAGGATCGGTCGGATCGTGAAGACGTACGACTACATCAACCGTGTTGTCATAACGCTTCCACTTACGGTCTACGAGGGTACGTGGACTACACTCTCCTCTCTCGTTGCTATGCATCACCATGATCTTGCGTGTGTGTAGGAATTTTTTTCAATTACTACGTTCCCTGCTACCTCTTGAGCGCTGCGTTGGTTTTCCCTTGAAGAGGAAAGGGTGATGCAGCAAAGTAGCGTAAGTATTTCCCTCAGTTTTGAGAACCAAGGTATCAATCCAGTAGGAGGCTATGCACGAGTCTCTCGCACCTAAACAAAACAAATAAATCCTCGCAACCAACGCGATAAGGGGTTGTCAATCCCTTCACGGTCACTTACGAGAGTGAGATCTGATAGATATGATAGGATAATATTTTTGGTATTCTGTGATAAAGATGCAAAGTAAAATAAAAGCAAAGTAAAAAAGCAAAGGAAATAACTAAGTGTTGGAAGATTAATATGATGAAGATAGACCCGGGGGCCATAGGTTTCACTAGTGGCTTCTCTCAAGAGCATAAGTATTTTACGGTGGGTGAACAAATTACTGTTGAGCAATTGACAGAATTAAGCATAGTTCTGAGAATATCTAGGTATGATCATGTATATAGGCATCACGTCCGAGACAAGTAGACCGACTCCTGCCTGCATCTACTACTATTACTCCACTCATCGACCGCTATCCAGCATGCATCTAGAGTATTAAGTTCATGAAAATAGAGTAACACCTTAAGCAAGATGACATGATGTATAGGGATAAATTCATGCAATATGATAAAACCCCCATCTTGTTATCCTCGATGGCAACAATACAATACGTGCCTTGCTGCCCCTACTGTCATTGGGAAAGGACACCACAAGATTGAACCCAAAGCTAAGCACTTCTCCTATTGCAAGAAAGATCAATTTAGTAGGCCAAACCAAACTGATAATTCGAAGAGACTTGCAAAGATAACCAATCATACATAAAAGAATTCAGAGAAGATTCAAATATTGTTCATAGATAATCTTGATCATAAACCCACAATTCATCGGTCTCAACAAACACACCGCAAAAAGAAGATTACATCGAATAGATCTCCACGAGAGAGGGGGAGAACATTGTATTGAGATCCAAAAAGAGAGAAGAAGCCATCTAGCTACTAACTATGGACCCGAAGGTCTGAAGTAAACTACTCACACTTCATCGAAGAGGCTATGGTGTTGATGTAGAAGCCCTCCATGATCGATGCCCCCTCCGGCGGAGCTCCGGAATAGGCCCCAAGATGGGATCTCGTGGGTACAGAAGGTTGCGGCGGTGGAATTAGGTTTTTGGCTCCGTATTTGATCGTTTGGGGGTACGTAGGTATATATAGGAGGAAGGAGTACGTCGGTGGAGCAACAGGGGGCCCACGAGGGTGGAGGGCGCGCCCCCTACCTCGTGGCCTCCTCTTTTGTTTCTTGACGTAGGGTCCAAGTCTCCTGGATCATATTCTTCCTAAAAATCATGTTCCCGAAGGTTTCATTCTGTTTGGACTCCGTTTGGTATTCCTTTTCTACGAAACTCTGAAATAGGCAAAAAACAGCAATTCTGGGCTGGGCCTCCAGTTAATAGGTTAGTCCCAAAAATAATATAAAAGTGAATAATAAAGCCCAATAATGTCCAAAACAGTAGATAATATAGCATGGAGCAATCAAAAATTATAGATACGTTGGAGACGTATCAAGCATCCCCAAGCTTAATTCCCGCTCGTCCTCGAGTAGGTAAATGATAAAAACAGAATTTTTGATGCGGAGTCCTACTTGGCATAATTTCAATGTAATTCTTCTTAATTGTGGTATGAATATTCAGATCCGAAAGATTCAAGACAAAAGTTTAATATTGACATAAAAATAATAATACTTCAAGCATACTAACAAAGCAATTATGTCTTCTCAAAATAACATGGCCAAAGAAAGTTATCCCTACAAAATCATATAGTCTGGCTATGCTCTATCTTCACCACACAAAGTATTTAAATCATGCACAACCCCGATGACAAGCCAAGCAATTGTTTCATACTTTTGACGTTCTCAAACTTTTTCAATCTTCACGCAATACATGAGCGTGAGCCATGGACATAGCACTTTATGTGGAATAGAATGGTGGTTGTGGAGAAGACAAAAAGGAGAAGATAGTCTCACATCAATTAGGCGTATCAATGGACTATGGAGATGCCCATCAATAGATATCAATGTGAGTGGGTAGGGATTGCCATGCAACGGATGCACTAGAGCTATAAGTATATGAAAGCTCAACAAAAGAAACTAAGTGGGTGTGCATCCAACTCGCTTGCTCACGAAGACCTAGGGCATTTTGAGGAAGCTCATCATTGGAATATACAAGCCAAGTTCTATAATGAAAAATCCCCACTAGTATATGAAAGTGACAAAATGAGAGACTCTCTATCATGAAGATCATGGTGCTACTTTGAAGCACAAGTGTGGTAAAAGGATAGTAACATTGTCCCTTCTCTCTTTTTCTCTCGTTTTTTTATTTGGGCCTTTTCTCTTCTTCTTTTATGGCCTCTTTTTTTCTTTTTCTTTTTTATTTTTCGTCCGGAGTCTCATCCCGACTTGTGGGGGAATCATGGTCTCCATCATCCTTTCCTCACTTGGGACAATGCTCTAAAAATGAAGATCATCACACTTTTATTTTCTTACAACTCAACAATTACAACTCGATACTTAGAACAAAATATGACTCTATATGAATGCCTCCGGCGGTGTACCGGGATATGCAATGAATCAAGAGTGACATGTATGAAAGAATTATGAACGGTGGCTTTGCCACAAATACGATGTCAACTACATGATCATGCAAAGCAATATGCCAATGATGGAGCGTGTCATAATAAACGGAACAGTGGAAAGTTGCATGGAAATATATCTCGGAATGGCTATGGAAATGCCATGATAGGTAGGTATGGTGGCTGTTTTGAGGAAGGTTTATGGTGGGTGTATGATACCGGCGAAAAGTGCGCGGTATTAGAGAGGCTAGCAATGGTGGAAGGAAGAAGGGTGCGTATAATCCATGGACTCAGCATTAGTCATAAAGAACTCATATACTTATTGCAAAAATCTACAAGTTATCAAAGCAAAGTATTACGCGCATGCTCCTAGGGGGATAGATTGGTAGGAAAAGACCATCGCTCGTCCCCGACCGCCACTCATAAGGAAGACAATCAATAAATAAATCATGCTCCGAATTCATCACATAACGGTTCACCATACGTGCATGCTACGGGAATCACAAACTTTAACACAAGTATTTCTCAAATTCACAACTACTCAACTAGCATGACTCTAATATCACCATCTTTACATCTCAAAAAAATTATCAAGCATCAAACTTTTCTTAGTATTCAACACACTCATAAGAAAGTTTTTACTAATCTTGAATACCAAGCATATTAGGATTATTTAAGCAATTTACCATGCTATTTAAGACTCTCAAAATAATCTAAGTGAAGCATGAGAGATCAATAGTTTCTATAAAACAAATCCATCACCGTGCTCTAAAAGATATAAGTGAAGTACTAGAGCAAAACTATATAACTCAAAAGATATAAGCGAAGCACATAGAGTATTCTAACAAATTCCAAATCATGTATGGCTCTCTCAAAAGGTGTGTACATCAAGGATGATTGTGGTAAACTAAAAAGCAAAGACTCAAATCATACAAGACGCTCCAAGCAAAACACATATCATGTGGTGAATAAAAATATAGCTCCAAGTAAAGTTACCGATGAAAGTAGACGAAAGAGGGGATGCCTTCCGGGGCATCCCCAAGCTTTGGCTTTTTGGTGTCCTTAGATTATCTTGGGGGTGCCATGGGCATCCCCAAGCTTAGGCTCTTGCCACTCCTTGTTCCATAATCCATCAAATCTTTCACCCAAAACTTGAAAACTTCACAACACAAAACTCAACAGAAAATCTCGTGAGCTCCGTTAGCGAAAGAGAACAAAAGACCACTTCAAGGTACTGTAATGAACTCATTATTTATTTATATTGGTGTTAAACCTACTGTATTCCAACTTCTCTATGGTTTATAAACTATTTTACTAGCCATAGATTCATCAAAATAAGCAAACAACGCATGAAAAACAGAATCTGTCAAAAACAGAACAGTCTGTAGTAATCTGTAACTAACGCAAACTTCTGGAACTCCAAAAAATCATCCAAAATAGGACGACATTGAAAATTTGTTTATTGATCGGAAGAAATTGGAATCAGTATTTTATCACGTTCTGGTGATTTTTAACAATTATTTTCGTGAACAGAAAGTTTCTGGAAATTTCTGCAAGATCAAATAACTATCATCCAAGAAGATCCTATAGGTTTAACTTGGCACAAACACTAATTAAAACATAAAAACACATCTAACCAGAGGCTAGATCAAATATTTATTCCTAAACAGAAGCAAAAAGCAAAAAACTAAAAATAAAATTGGGTTGCCTCCCAACAAGCGCTATCGTTTAACGCCCCTAGCTAGGCATAAAAGCAAGGATAGATCTAGGTATTGCCATCTTTGGTAGGCAATTCTTCAATGAGACATCTAGGCATAAAAGAAGAACGGAAGTAGATTGCTTCCTGGTAGATCTATTTTGGGCATTGCAAATTCTATACCAAGCGTCTTTTAGATTTTCTCCCTCCCTTTGTTTAAAATTTAGAACTTCATTCTCGGGAGACAACGGAGAAGGTAGAGGACTAGCCATAACGACAAGCAAGCGAAAAAGAGGCGAACGAAAAAGAGAGGGCGAATAAAACAGCAAGGGTGAAGTGGGGGAGAGGAAAACGAGAGGCAAATGGCAAATAATGTAATGCGGGAGATAAGGGATTGTGATGGGTACTTGGTATGTTGACTTTTGCGTAGACCTCCCCGGCAACGGCGCCAGAAATCCTTCTTGCTACCTCTTGAGCACTGCGTTGGTTTTCCCTTGAAGAGGAAAGGGTGATGCAGCAACGTAGCGTAAGTATTTCCCTCAGTTTTGAGAACCAAGGTATCAATTCAGTAGGAGGCTACGCGCGAGTCCCTCGCACCTACACAAAACAAATAAATCCTCGCAACCAACGCGATAAGGGGTTGTCAATCCCTTCACGGTCACTTACGAGAGTGAGATCTGATAGATATGATAGGATAATATTTTTGGTATTTTGTGATAAAGATGCAAAGTAAAAAAGCAAAGGAAATAACTAAGTGTTGGAAGATTAATATGATGAAGATAGACCCGGGGGCCATAGGTTTCACTAGTGGCTTCTCTCAAGAGCATAAGTATTTTACGGTGGGTGAACAAATTACTGTTGAGCAATTGACAGAATTGAGCATAGTTATGAGAATATCTAGGTATCATCATGTATATAGGCATCACGTCCGAGACAAGTAGACCGACTCCTGCCTGCATCTACTACTATTACTCCACTCATCGACCGCTATCCAGCATGCATCTAGAGTATTAAGTTCATGAAAACAGAGTAACGCCTTAAGCAAGATGACATGATGTATAGGGATAAATTCATGCAATATGATAAAAACCCCATCTTGTTATCCTCGATGGCAACAATACAATACGTGCCTTGCTGCCCCTACTGTCACTGGGAAAGGACACCGCAAGATTGAACCCAAAGCTAAGCACTTCTCCTATTGCAAGAAAGATCAATCTAGTAGGCCAAACCAAACTGATAATTCGAAGAGACTTGCAAAGATAACCAATCATACATAAAAGAATCCAGAGAAGATTCAAATATTGTTCACAGATAATCTTGATCATAAACCCACAATTCATCGGTCTCAACAAACACACCGCAAAAAGAAGATTACATCGAATAGATCTCCACGAGAGAGGGGGAGAACATTGTATTGAGATCCAAAAAGAGAGAAGAAGCCATCTAGCTACTAACTATGGACCCCGAAGGTCTGAAGTAAACTACTCACACTTCATCGGAGAGGCTATGGTGTTGATGTAGAAGCCCTCCGTGATCGATGCCCCCTCCGGCGGAGCTCCAGAACAGGCCCCAAGATGGGATCTCGTGGGTACAGAAGGTTGCGGCGGTGGAATTAAGTTTTTGGCTCCGTATCTGATCGTTTGGGGGTACGTAGGTATATATAGGAGGAAGGAGTACGTCGGTGGAGCAATAGGGGGCCCACGAGGGTGGAGGGCGCGCCCTGGGGGGGGGGGGTAGGCGCCCCCCCTGCCTCGTGGCCTCCTCTTTTGTTTCTTGACGTAGGGTCCAAGTCTCCTGGATCATATTCTTCCTAAAAATCACGTTCCCGAAGGTTTCATTCCGTTTGGACTCCGTTTGGTATTCCTTTTCAGCGAAACTCTGAAATAGGCAAAAAACATCAATTCTGGGCTGGGTCTCCGGTTAATAGGTTAGTCCCAAAAATAATATAAAAGTGAATACTAAAGCCCAATAATGTCCAAAACAGTAGATAATATAGCATGGAGCAATCAAAAATTATAGATACGTTGGAGACGTATCATTCCCCAATAGTGGCATCCGAGCCAGGTCTATGCGTAGTTTTATATGCACGAGCATAACACAAATGGGTTGTCGGCGATAATAGTCATACTGCTTACCAGCATGTCATACTTTGATTCGTGGTATTGTTGGATGAAGCAGCCCGGACCAACATTACGCGTACGCTTTCGCGAGACTGGTTCTACCGACGTGCTTTGCACACAGGTGGCTAGCGGGTGTCAGTTTCTCCAACTTTAGTTGAATCAAGTGTGGCTACGCCCGGTCCTTGTTGAAGGTTAAAACAGCACACTTGACGAAAAATCGTTGTGGTTTTGATGCGTAGGTAAGAACGGTTCTTGCTCAACCCGTAGCAGCCACGTAAAACTTGCAACAACAAAGTAGAGGACGTCTAACTTGTTTTTGCAGGGCATGTTGTGATATGATATGGTCAAGACATGATGCTAAATTTTATTGTATGAGATGATCATGTTTTGTAACAAAGTTATCGGCAACTGGCAGGTGCCATATGGTTGCCGCTTTATTGTATGAAATGCAATCGCCATGTAATTACTTTACTTTATCACTAAGCGGTAGCGATAGTCGTAGAAGCAATAGTTGGCGAGATGACAACGATGCTTCGATGGAGATCAAGGTGTCAAGCCGGTGACGATGGTGATCATGACGGTGCTTTGGAGATGGAGATCAAAGGCAGAAGATGATGATGGCCATATCATATCACTTATTTTGATTGCATGTGATGTTTATCCTTTATGCATCTTATTTTGCTTAGTACGGCGGTAGCATTATAAGATGATCCCTTAATAAATTTCAAGGTATAAGTGTTCTCCCTGCTGAGTATGCACCGTTGCGACAGTTCGTCGTGCCGAGACACCACGTGATGATCGGGTGTGATAAGCTCCACGCTCACATACAACTGGTGCAAGCCAGTTTTGCACACGCGGAATACTCGGGTTAAACTTGACGAGCCTAGCATATGCAGATATGGCCTCGGAACACTGGAGACCGAAAGGTCGAGCATGAATCATACAATAGATATGATCAACATAGTGATGTTCACCATTGAAAACTACTCCATCTCACGTGATGATCGGACATGGTTTAGTTGATTTGGATCAGGTGATCATTTAGATGATTAGAGGGATGTCTATCTAAGTGGGAGTTCTTAAGTAATATGATTAATTAAACTTTAATTTATCATGAACTTAGTCCTGATAGTATTTGCATAACTATGTTGTAAATCAACAGCTCGCGATGTAGCTCCCCGTTTATTTTTGATATGTTCCCAGAGGAAAATAAGTTGAAAGATGATAGTAGCAATGATGCGGACTTGGTCCGTGATCTGAGGATTATCCTCATTGCAGCACAGAAGAATTATGTCCTTGATGCACCGCTAGGTGACAGAACTATTGCAGGAGCAGATGCAGACATTATGAACGTTTGACAAGCTCGGTATGATGACTACTTGATAGTTTAGTGCACCATGCTTTACGGCTTAGAACCGGGACTTCAAAAATGTTTTGAACACCACCGAGCATATAAGATGTTCCAAGAGTTGAAATTGGTATCTCATACTCATGCCCGTGTCAAGAGGTATGAGACTTCTGACAGTACTTTGCCTACAAGATGGAGGAGAATAGCTCAACAAGTGAGCATGTGCTCAGAATGTCTGAGTACTACAATCACATGAATCAAGTGGGAGTTAATCTTCCCGATAAGATAGTGTTTGATAGAGTTCTCTAGTCACTATCACCAAGTTACTAGAACTTCGTGATGAACTATAATATGCAAGGGATAATGGAAACGATTCCCAAGCTCTTCGCGATGCTGAAATCGGCGAAGGTAGAAATCCAGAAAAAGCATCAAGTGTTGATGGTTGACAAGACCACTAGTTTCAAGTAAAAGGGCAAGGGAAAGAAAGGGAACTTCAAGAAGAATGGCAAGCAAGTTGCCACTCCCATGAAGAAGCCCAAAGATAGACCCAAGCCTGAAACTGCGTGCTTCTACTGCAAAGGAAATGGTCACTGGAAGTGGAACTGCCCTAGATACTTGCCGGGTAAGAAGGATGGCATAGTGAACAAAGGTATATTGGATATACATGTTATTGATGTGTACTTTACTAGTGTTCATAGTAGCCCCTCGGTATTTGATACTTGTTCAGTTGCTATGATTATTAACTCGAAACAGGAGTTACAAAATGAACAAAGACTAGTTGAGGGCAAGGTGACGATGTGTGTTGGAAATGATTCCAAGGTTGATAAGATCACCATCGCACACTTCCTTTACCTTCGGGATTAGTGTTGAACCTAAAATAAATGTTATTTGGTGTTTGTGTTGAGCATAAATATGATTGGATCATGTTTATTGCAATACGGTTATTCATTTAAGTCAAAGAATAATTGTTGTTCTATTTACATGAATAAAACCTTCTATGGTCATACACTCAATATAAATGGTTTATTGAATCTCGATCGTAGTGATACACATATTCATAATATTGAAGCCAAAAGATGCAAAGTTAATAATGATAGTGCAACTTATTTGTGGCACTTCCATTTAGGTCATATTGGTGTAAAGCGCATGAAGAAACTCCATGCTGATGGGCTTTCTGAATCACTTGATTATGAATCACTTGATGCTTGCGAACCATGCCTCATTGGCAAGATGACTAAGACTCCGTTCTCCGACAATGGAGCGAGCAACTGACTTATTGGAAATAATACATACTGATGTATGCGGTCCAATAAGTGTTGAGGCTCGCGGTGGGTATTGTTATTTTCTGACCTTCACAGATGATTTGAGCAGATATGGGTATATCTACTTGATGAAACATAAGTCTGAAACATTTGAAAAAGTTCAAAGAATTTTAGAGTAAAGTGGAAAATCATCGTAACAAGAAAATAAGGATTTTACGATTTGATCGCGGAGACGAATATTTGAGTTACGAGTTTGGTCTTCAATTAAAACAACGTGGAATAGTTTCACAAACTCATGCCACCTGGAACACCACAGAATAATGGTGTGTCCGAACGTCATAACCGTACTTTATTAGATATAGTGCAATCTATGATGTCTCTTACCGATTTACCACTATTGTTTTAGGGTTATGCATTAGAGATAGCTACATTCACACTAAATAGGGCACCGTCTAATCCGTTGAGACGACACCGTATGAACTATGGTTTGGCTAGAAACCTAAGTTGTCGTTTCTTAAAGTTTGAGGCTGTGATGCTTATGTGAAAAAGCTTCAACCTGATAAGCTCGAACCCAAATCGGAGAAATGTGTCTTCATAGGATACCCAAAAGAGACTATCGGGTACACCTTCTATCACATATTCGAAGGCAAGATCTTTGTTGCTAAGAATGGATCCTTTCTGGAGAAGGAGTTTCTCTCGAAAGAAGTGAGTGGGAGAAAGGTAGAACTTGATGGGGTAATTGTACCTTCTCCCGAATTGGAAAGTATTTCTTCACTGAAATCAGTTCAAGTGATGCTTACACCAATTAGTGAGGAAGTTACTGACGATGATCATGAAGCTTCGGATCAAGTTACTACCGAACCTCGTAGGTCAACCAGAGTACGTTCTGCACCAGAGTGGTACGGTAATCCTATTCTGGAGTTCATGTTACTTGACCATGATGAACCTACGAACTATGAGGAAGCGATGATGAGCCCAGATTCCGCGAAATGGCTTGAGGCCATGAAATCTGAGATGGGATCCATGTATGAGAACAAAGTGTGGACTTTGGTTGACTTGCCCGATGATCGGCAAGCCATAGAAAATAAATGGATCTTCAAGAGGAAGAAGGACGCTGATAGTAGTGTTACTATCTACAAAGCTAGACTTGTCGAAAAAGGTTTTTGACAAAGTTCAAGGTGTTGACTACGATGAGATTTTCTCACTCGTAGCGATGCTTCTTTCCGAACCATGTTAGCAAATTGCCACATTTTATGAAATTTGGCAAATGGATGTCAAAACTACATTCCTTAATGGATTTCTTAAAGAAGAGTTGTATATGATGCAACCAGAAGGTTTTGTCGATCCTAAAGGTGCTAACAAAATGTGCAAGCTCCAGCGATCCATCCATGGACTGGTGCAAAGCATCTCAGAGTTGGAATATACGCTTTGATGAGTTGATCAAATCATATAGTTTTATACAGACTTGCGATGAAGCCTGTATTTACTAGAAAGTGAGTGGGAGCAGTACAACCTTTCTGATAAGTATATGTGAATGACATGTTGATCAGAAATGATGTAGAATTTTCTGGGAAGCATAAAAGGAGTGTTTGAAAGGAGTTTTTCAAAGAAAGACCTCGATGAAGCTGCTTACATATTGAGCATCAAGATCTATAGAGATAGATCAAGACGATTGATAAGTTTTTTCAATGAGTACATACCTTGACAAATTTTTGAAGTAGTTCAAAATGGAACAGTCAAAGAAGGAGTTCTTGCCTGTATTGCAAGGTGTGAAATTGAGTAAGACTCAAAGTCCGACCACGGCAGAAGATAGAAAGAGAATGAAAGTCATTCCCTATGCCTCAGCCATAGGTTCTATAAAGTATGCCATGCTGTGTACCAGATCTATTGTATACCCTCCACTGAGTTTGGCAAGGGAGTACAATAGTGATCTAGGAGTAGATCACTGGACAACGGTCAAAATTATCCTTAGTGGAATAAGGATATGTTTCTCGATTATGGAGGCGACAGAAGGTTCATCGTAAAGGGTTATGTCGATGCAAGTTTTGACACTGATCTAGATGACTCTAAGTCTCAATCTGGATACATATTGAAAGTGGGAGCAATTAGCTAGAGTAGCTCCGTGCAGAGCATTGTTGACATAGAAATTTGCAAAATACATACGGATCTGAATATGGCAGACCCGTTGACTAAACTTCTCTCACAAGCAAAACATAATCGCATCTTAGTACTCTTTGGGTGTTAATCACATGGCGATGTGAACTAGATTACCGACTAATAAACACTTTGAGTGTTGGTCACATGGCGATGTGAACTATGGGTGTTAATCACATGGTGATGTGAACTAATGGTGTTAAATCACATAGCAATGTGAACTAGATTATTGACTCTAGTGCAAGTGGGAGACTGAAGGAAATATGCCCTAGAGGCAATAATAAAGTTGTTATTTATATTTCCTTATTTCATGATAGATGTTTATTATTCATGCTAGAATTGTATTAACCGGAAACTTAGTACATGTGTGAATACATAGACAAAACAAAGTGTCCCTAGTATGCCTCCACTTGACTAGCTCGTTTATCAAAGATGGTTATGTTTCCTAACCATAGACATGTGTTGTCATTTGATGAACGGGATCACATCATTAGGAGAATGATGTGATGGACAAGACCCATTCGTTAGCTTAGCATTATGATCGTTACAGTTTCATTGCTACTGCTTTCTTCATGACTTATACATGTTCCTCAGACTATGAGATTATGCAACTCCCGAATACCGGAGGAATACATTGTGTGCTATCAAACGTCACAACATAACTGGGTGATTATAAAGATGCTCTACAGGTGTCTCCGATGGTGTTTGTTGAGTTGGCACAGATCGAGATTAGGATTTGTCACTCCGTGTATCGGAGAGGTATCTCTGGGCCCTCTCGGTAATGCACATCACTATAAGCCTTGCAAGCATTGTGACTAATGAGTTAGTTGCGGGATGATGCATTATGGAACGAGTAAAGAGACTTGCCGGTAACAAGATTGAACTAGGTATTGAGATACCGGCGATCGAATCTCGGGCAAGTAACATACCGATGACAAAGGGAACAGCGTATGTTGTTATGCGGTTTGACCGATAAAGATCTTCGTAGAATATGTAGGAACCAATATGAGCATCCAGGTTCCGCTATTGGTTATTGACCGGAGATGAGTCTCGGTCATGTCTACATAGTTATCGAACCTGTAGGGTCCGCATGCTTAACGTTCGGTGACGATCGGTATTATGAGTTTATGTGTTTTGATGTACCGAAGGTAGTTCGGAGTCCCGGCTATGATCACGGACATGACGAGGAGTCTCGAAATGGTTGATACATAAAGATCGATACATTGGATGACTATGTTTGGACATTGGAAAGGTTTCGAGATAGTTAGGGCATATACCGGAGTACCGGGGGGGTTACCGGAACCCCCCGGGGAGTATATGGGCCCTAATGGGATTTAGTGGAGAGAGAGAGGGGCAGCCAGGGCAGGCCGTGCGCCCCCTCCCCCTCTGGTCCGAATTGGACTAGGAAGGGGGGGGGGGCGCCCCCCTTTCCTTCCTCCCTCTCTCCCCCTTCCTTCTCTCCTACTCCAACTAGGGAGGGGGGGAATCCTACTCCCGGTGGGAGTAGGACTCCTCCAGGGCGTGCCATAGAGGGCCGACCCTCCCCCCTCCTCCACTCCTTTATATACGAGGGAGGGGGAACCCCATAGAGACACAAGTTGATCATTGATCTCTTAGCCGTGTACGGTGCCCCCCTCCACCATAATCCACCTCGGTCGTATCGTTGCAGTGCTTAGGCGAAGCCCTGCGCCGGTAGCTTCATCATCGCCGTCATCACGCCATCGTGCTGACGAAGCTCTCCCTGACACTCAGCTGGATCGAGAGTTCGTGGGACGTCACCGAGCCGAACGTGGGCAGATCACGGAGGTGCCGTACTTTCGGTACTAGGATCGGTCGGATCGTGAAGACGTACGACTAGATCAACCGCGTTGTCATAACGCTTCCGCTTACGGTCTACGAGGGTACGTTGACTACACTCTCCCCTCTTGTTGCTATGCATCATCATGATCTTGCGTGTGCGTAATATTTTTTTTGAATTACTACGTTCCCCAACACCCGTCATTTCTGGGGGAAAAAAATCCTTGCAAAGCAATCAACATAATAATTTTTTCAAACTATGTGATAACCCACATTAATTTATTTCCAAACCGACCCCAACCTCCTCATTTATGGTGAAAGAAATCCCTTGCAAAGCAATCAACATTTGTTTTAAATAATTATGCTATAATCACCATTTATTTTTTTTGCAAGACAACCCCATCTCCTTGTTCATGGGTAAAGTAATCACTTGCAAAGCAATCAAGGAAAAAAAATCCAAACCGCATGATAAACTTTATTAATTTATTTTCAAACCAAAAATTCCTTGAAAAGCAATATTTTCCAAACCATGCGATGACCCCATTAATTTTTCCAAACCAACCCCCATTTCCTCGGTTTTGTGGAAAGAAATCCCTTCCAAAGCAATCAACATGAATCAAATAAATTTTTTCTGTATTTAGACTTTTCGGTGATATTCATTCAATGAGAGGAGATGCTCCCGTCGACTATAAGAGGCTTGTGGTGATTTTATCAATATAAAGATGTGCTGGCACAGTCTCTCGGAGGTGCTCATATGGGTGGGGTGTGTGTGTGCGCGCGTTCGTAGGGATGAGTGTATGTGATCATCTGTGTTTTTATTGTTTCTGAAGAAAAGAAAAACTACATTAAACTACTAGAATAAAGTTGCCCCCATTGCAACGCACGGGTGATTAGCTAATATTGTATAAATTTCATGACCATCAATTATGCCATAATATCCATGGAAACAATGGAGAAGTGACATTCAACATTCATGCATGGGTGACACTCCTAAAATAAACATGAGCTCCTATGTGCTGCTCGCTACGGCGGATTGTCGAGCAAACGCACATGGGAGTCCGACTTGACCGGCCCAGTGGAACTGTAGCAGCTAAAAACTCCCCAAAAAGATGTGCACTCGCCAGGGAACGAACACGAGATATCCCGCTGGTAAAGTGCATTGCTAGCCACTAGAGTTTATGAGCGTCAACCCTTCAAAAAAAAAAAGAGTTTATGAGCGTCAATGAGCAATAGGCAACGCGAAACATTAAGAACTAACGGCGATAGCGGATCCGTGCATTTTTTTAATTTCAAATGCAAAGTTTTTTTAAAAGAGTGCATTTTTTTAAAGCAAATAGTTTTATATTTGTCAAACATTTTTTGAAACTCCAAACAAAATTTGAAAACATGATTTTTTTTAATTTGTGAACAATATTTGAAAACAGTAACATTATCTGAAACTCCAAACAAAATTTGAAAATGCAAACATTTTTTTGAAATGATCGACAATGTTTTATGAAATCAAAAACATTTTTGAAAATTTTGAAATAACTAAAAAATAAAAGCAGGAAAAACGAAAAAAAATCCTCATGGACATGTTTGAATACAGTATGTGTAGCTACCATGTGGAGTCTACGGAAAATTAGAAATTCCACTATTTTTGACAATACAATATGGTTGTCTGTAAAACAGGTATTGGGGAGGATCTTGAGAACTGTCAAAAACTGGTTATCTTGTCACTGGAGCTGGAGAGAGCAAGGCAGGCCTTCTCCCTCTTCCTGCGCTTCAGGAGCCACTGCAGGCCGAGCGAGAACAGGAACCAGTGGCTGTACAAACTGCTTATGAATCTCAACTCTCGGTTTGAGCAATGGCAACCAGAGGGGCCCCAGCTCGGATCTCCAAAACAGAAGAACATGAAGGTGCAATGCGCGAGTCCTGCGTCCGTCCTAGAGAGCACTTGGTCCCCCGAGCAGGTATCGTCACCTCCGCTGAATGCGATCAATCTGTGATGGCCTCTTTGCTTAGGCTATTGGGTTCTGAAGCTATCTAGTAAGGCTGTGTTGCACCTGCGTGTGCGTGTTAAAATGCAATGCTTTGTAGTCGTTTATTTTACTTTTTTTTTGCAACTTTGCAAAACCTGGCTCAGTAGGCTAGAATGTGGTTTCATTCTGGTTAATGGAACCGGGGATCGGTCCATGTTTTTCTAAAAAAAAAATGATATACGTCGCTTGGGTGCTTAGCGTTAAACATGTTTATCACCTTCCACTAATTAATATCAAGCTTAATATCAATGTCGCCACTAACTAAGTGAAAGTCTTATTTTGATCCCAAGCTCAAATGCATCCTGATGAACAACAAAATTGAAATAATAGTAAAATAATTCAAAATTTTCTTAATGATTTTTGTAAACTTTGACAAATTTCAGCATGAAATGAAATTCGTGGAAGTTGTGGCAGAAAAAACAAAACCAGCACCCCAAAATATTTTCAAAACTAGCATTTTGGAGCATCAATTTTTTTGCCACGACTTCCACGAATGCATTTCATGTTGACATTTTGGAAGCATAGAAAAAGTTTGTCAAATTTTCAAAACTAGCATTTTTGGAGCATCAATTTTTTTTACCACGACTTTCATGAATGCATTTCATGTTGACATTTTGCAAGCATACAAAAAGTTTGTCAAATTTTATCATATGTTTAAATTTTTTTAAGTTTTTCACTATTTTTTTTTTGATTTTTCTGCTCATTAGGGAGCATTTGAGCTCAGAAGAAGATACTCCACATCCCTAACTAACTAATTCTGTCCTACATAATATTAGCACATAATCTATATCTTACCTGATATTAGTTGCAATACAATTAGGACTCCACTACAAATCATACATGAGATTCTTTTACCATGGTAAATCAAATGGTTTCATGGCAAAATATGTTCTTCGAGGATGACAAGTTTAGTTGCCTAGCATGGCAAAATCCGTCACGGTTCTTCTTCTTCTTCTTTTTTTTGTCAAAAAAACTGGCGTGCTTGCAAACTAAATTTGTCATCATCGCGTAAACAAAAGTGTAAACAAATTTGCCATAGTGCCTCCATACAATTCATATCTTGACTAATATTAACAGCGTAAACAAAGTGTCACTTCAATTGGATTTAGTATTTTATATCCTTTATTGTTTCAACATAGAGCCCTGGTACGCACAGCATGCAACAAACGATGTGGATCACTAGCCGGCCCTGGTGAAATTGAAGTTGCTGCAGGAGAAGCCCATGCCCGGGAGGTTCTGGGTGAAGCTGAGCGTCTTCTTGCCGTTGTCCAGCACCACCAGCTTGTTCTCCATCTGGAACCCTCCGATCACCAGCGCCGGCGTCGCGCCCCCCGTGCTGCCTCCCGACCGGACGAACGCGAAGCACGCCGTGCCGCTGTTCACCTGCGCCATGGAGTTGCCGCCCACCACCGTCCAGTTCGTCCCGCCCTCCAGCATCACGTCCACGTTCGGCACCAGGTACCCGAACCGCGTCGGCGCCAGCTTGGACGAGTCGTAGCACAGCTCGAATGGCTTCACCGCCGCCACCTTGGCGCTGGATCCCATGGCGCGGTCGAAGGCCGTGATGAAGGGGCGGTACACGTCGCTCCGGAGCTGCGCGTAGGGGATCGTGGTGGAGAGGCCGACCACAAGCGCACCGGAGCCGGACACGGTCACGCGCGTCCCGTCGATGGCGATGCCGTTGGTGGCGGTCACGAAGTAGCCGGGGTTCCCGGCGAAGGGCTGGCGGAGCGGGACGCCGTCGGAGAGGAGCGTCGTAATGGACGGCCGGTCCGCCGGGGGCGCGAGGAAGAACGGGCCGCCACCGAAGATGGCCGCGCCCACGCCGTTGCCGCTGAACCCGGTCCTGCCGTCGCTCGGGAGGCAGAGCGCGAACGAGTTGGCCACCTTCTGTGTACTGGCGACCTGTGCCGGGAACGATGCGCTAGAGCGCGCGAGCCCCGCGACGCCGACGGCGCCGGAGGGGGCCGCCGCGCAGGTGGCGGTGGCAGCGAAGGAGACCGGGGACAGCGGGTTGCTGCCGTCGGTGGAGTTGGCGGAGAGCGTGACGGTCGTCGTCTGCCCGCTGCACGGCGTCGTGATGGCCGGGGCGGACAGGTCGAGGACCAGCGGGCGGCCGGCGCTGAGGGGCGCGGTGTAGAGCGCCGTGGACGCGGCACCCTTGGTGATCTTCGTGAGCAGCGGCTTACCGCTGGTCGCCGCCGTGGTGACGGCGAGCAGGAGCAGGAGCAGGACTGGCTTGGACTGCCACATTTTGGCCGGTGATGTGTTGGGCGAAGCCGAGCTTAAGCTTAGGAGTTGGGAGGATCGATGCTGTGAAGGTAGGCACGTACGTGCGTCCTATATATACCCTCGATCTGGAGAATAATCAGTTTGACCAATGCATGGCTGGTCAACATTCGTCGCGATCAGTGTTGCTTGGCGAACCAGAATTGCATTTTTCTATGTTCTATCGATCACATCATGACAGTCACAGATGATTCTCCTCTAATCCAAAAATTTTGCATGCGCGCATTATTTGGTAGCATGCGTTTTTCCCTGTGGTTACATATGTGTTCTTATTCGGGTATGGTTGAGCTACTATAGCATTGCAAAGTGCAAAGTGCCCACCCTCCACAGGTCGACCGATGCGGAGATAAGATCGATGCATGCGTGTTCGGATGATCAATGCTGCGATGTTGCTTGAGGAATGAGGACTCTGAATTTTCTCTCCTTTTTCTACGTTATCCGGCCATGCATGATTCACGTTGAAAGTCGCATTCAAAGTCTAAGCTCCATGCACAGTGGCAGTGCCATGCATGACATGTCTAATGATCTTGCGTGTGCGTGCACTGATTGCTAACCAAAAACTACGGATGTGTTCCATCACATGACCTGCACGGGTTAAGATAAGATGCAGGAGGTGACGCGATATGCAGCACTTGGTGTCGGTTGTGTCGGCGTCGGTATCAGTTGTACGTGCCATGCCACGTCCCATTGCAATGCAGTGTACATGTGGAACTCGATCGAAGACTCGAAAACGTACGTTGGCTCCCTCAAAAAAAAAAAACGTACGTTGGCTTGGCAGCCGCTGAACCGCACACCATGCGATTGTTTAACCAGGCATTGAAGGAGGGTCCCTCCGTTCCTACCTACACGTACGCCATGGCCAGGGTAGTGTGCCAGGTAGCATTCATACCTATATGATGTGATGCGTACGTACAGTACATCTGTCTCTGTCCACCAGTCAGATGATTTGACTAGATCGATCTCTCCAAGTTTGGCAGGAACGCGAGATCCATGCGTCAATCGCGCCAAGCCATTAACGAGCTTACCGCTTAGCGTCGGCACGGCATGCAACAGCTAGCCTAGGAGCGCCTAGGACAGTGGTAACATGCCATGCACGTACGTTCGTCGACCCTTGTGTTAAATCGCACGGCAGAGCGGTCGCCATCTGAGTCCGATCGAGCGTGGTCCATGCCAGCGATGGCGGCTTAATTTCCTCGAGCGGATTGGCCTGTTAGGCTATTAGAGCAACTCTAACGCGCTGGCTCAAATGAACGGTGCTTTTGTTCGTTTGGGTTGGCCGCCCGTTCGGCATCCGTCCTGTTTAAAATTTGGATCGGTGGTGCGGGCAACGGCCACAATCCATTTTATGTCCGCACACAAATTTAAAAAAGGCCCGCAGCCATAGATCATGCCAGCGGCCGAAGTTAACGCCGGCACCATGTCAGCGGCCGGTATACAATGCCAAACATCACACAGTTCATGCTGACGCACTTGTCAGCGGCCGGCACACATGCTAGCACACAAAAAGGGGCGAGAGTTCGACCACGTCATCACGGCTGTGGTCATGCCAGCACACTTGCCGGCATACAAAAAAGGATGGGGCTCGCCGCCATAGATCACTCGTCGTCGAACTTGAGCATGTCGGCCTGCATCTTCTCGAACTACGGCCTCTTCCTTGGCGACACGGTGTTGAGATCCACCTTCATCATACTAGCGAGAGCCACTTCTTTCGCCTTGATCTTGGCATTGGCGGCCACGGCAGCATTGATGAGCCCATGCTGGCCAGGGTTTAACCCTAGGTACATCAGCGTCTCCCTCGTTGCCGCCGCGGTACGGGGCGTTGGTGTCCTCCTGCTGCGCGGCGGCGGCGATGGCGGCCGTGGCCGCTGCTTCGTCCCTCGCGTCCGCCGGGTGCCTCCGGCCCTTTCTCTTCGCCGACTCTCTGGCCTGCTCCTTGGGCGTCAGCTTCTTCTTCTGTTTGGGCGCGGTGGCGGTCTTGGGGGGTGCGCGAGGCTTGCCTTTGCTGGAGGGGGCGGTCGTGATGCCAGACGACGAGAGGGAGGCGAAGCCGGCGGCGGCATTGAGGTCATCGTTCATGGCGAGCGGCAGGAGCGCGCGCGGGCAGGAGGGTTTTGGGGAAAGTGGAGGAAAATGGTGGAGGCTGCCATCGACTGGCGGGCCAGAGGGAGTAGTTGGCGCGCGTCGCACGCGTCCATCTCGTGTCCGCGCCGACGCAAATGACGCTCAGAAACGGGTCGGAAATGGATCGGCAGACAGACAAAAAGCGGACGCGTGCCCATTTCAGTCGGCGTGTTGGACTGACTTTTCTGTCCGTCGCGACCGAAGCAGACGCGCGCGGACGAAATGGGTTGCCGCGTTGGAGTTGCTCTTATGGCGCCACCACACTAAGGACCCCCGGCCGGTGCGGTGCGGTGCGGTGCATCGTGTGACCAAGCTCTACGACTATGAGTGCACTGTTGTTATAATTCCAACGTCCACCTCGCAACAGTGATACAAAGGATTGGTCTGCGGCACGGGGATTCGGTTGTGCTCAGCGCTGCTTCACGGAACTCCCTCTCAAGGTACAGTGAGTTTGGATGACTCGACTCGGCTCCGTTCGGACTAACGCATCAACCTAAGATAGCTCGACACGTACGGCTCCTTAGAGCATCTCCAACGGGCGTGTGAAATATCCGACGCGCTGGATAAACCGTAGGCGGCTATGGCTCGCAATCTCCAACGGCTCCTTAGAACATCTCCAACGGGCGTGTGGCCAATCACCAGTCACCGTAGGCGGCTATGACTCGCAATCTTGCTGTAAACAGACCTAAGTCTTGTTACAAAGAAAGTATCATACTAGGTAATATCATCTATGCCAACTAGATATTTTGCTGAGGTAGCACACAATTAGATAAGAAAAGAGAGGATTGGTATTGTATCATATTAAATGAGTACTAGTATGTGACCAATCCAGTGGCATCTCCAACACCGAACCCCAAATCGGACAGCGGGGTGGACCAGTCCATGGACAGTTATGTGAGAGTCAGCCATCTAACCATGTTCGCATACATTTCAAACATGATTAATTTCAACAAACAAGACGAATTTCATCAAACACGGCAAAATGCAGTAAAGTTCAGACATGATTTTCATAAAACAGACGATATTTCGTTCGTTTAACTAAATCAAGCCCGCAACACTCATAGTAATTTTAGAAAATAGCACAATTCATCGATATAAATATCTTCATATGCTTTCCTTTTTCCAACTTGGTAAAGGGGTCATGCAAAGGGTGAATTATTTTAGATCCTGATTCTTTTGGCAAGGAGATAGTGAAAAGAAAAAAAAAATACAGGTTGGTCAAATGAAGTGTAGTTTGTAGGCCAAAAGACCAAGGTGTTCTTGCTATTCATGACCTTCAAGTCAAGAATGATGGCTTACTTAGTACATGGTTGTTCAAACTTTTTACGGCAAACCCTGTTGCGTAATAAGTATCTAGACCAAAAGGTTGTGTCACGGGCCTATTGAAAACATGGTGACTCGCATTCTTGGGCTGGTGTAATGGCGGCAAAGAAAAATCTTTTCTGCTTTGGATCCTTCGTGATAAAAGACGGGTCAGAGATTCATTTCTGGGAGGACATCTGATTAGGCAATGCCATCCTCCGGGGAATAATATCCATCTTTGTACCGCACTATTCGTGATAAGAATGATACTCTTGCGCAGGTGCTCAGTTCTTTCCCGCCGAATATTTCTCTTAGGCGGAATTTAATTGGCCCCCATCTTATGTCATGGCAAAATCTGCTATCGATTGGTTTCGATTAATCTGGCACAAGGGCGGGATATTTTTTGCTGGAACCTCACTACATATGGGTCCTTCATAATCGACTCTTTGTACCATGCTCTCATGCAATCAGAGGTCCCAGTAATAACATGAAAATTTGGAAGGCCAAGATTCTACTAAAAGTTAAAAAATATATGTGGTATTTTCAGAGGGGAGTTGTGCTAACAAAAGACAACCTCGCCCGTTGCAACTAGCAAGAAAGCAAGAAGTATAGTTTCTATACTCACGACAAGACAATCAAACACCTTTTTTCCAGTGCACGTTTGGGTGTTCTACATGGTCAACTATCCAAATAGCGTCCAATTTGTATCCTCCCACAAGTGTTGCCAATGTTTTTGGTCATTGGTTAGACGGTATTCCAAATAGATTCAGAACAATAATAAGGGTGAGAGCGTATGCCTTATTATGGTCGCTGTGGCTATGTAGAAATAATTTGATTTTCAATGGCAAAACTCTGCTCCCTTGCAAGTAATTTTTCGTTGTACACACTGGTTTCGTACGTGGTCTATGCTACATCGGATGGAGTAGCAATCGTTATTCAATGTGGTGTGCATGCGGCTGGAGTGGGTGGCCAGGGAGATTTTCATCCAACATGGGTGGCAGCATAATCTCCGGATCGGTCCACCACCTCCTTGCACATAAGCATAATGTTGGTCTTTTATGACTTTATTGGTGCCAATATTTTGGTTTTTTTCCTTTCTTGTGTCAGACTGTCCGCGACTGGCTCTGTACATGCTAGTTATGGAGAGGTAGGTTATTACTCATTATGCTTTGTATCCGCTTGACGCTACATTTTTGAGTTAATAAAAGCGCCCTTTAGTGAAAAAGTAGAACAATAGTTCAAATTCAACGAGATAACCAGATGTTCAGTAGGTTTTTCAAAAATATCTATTCCAAATTCAACGATGCTAGAGCAAGACCCGATGCATGTGGTCCCACACAAATTGCCCCATGAGCTTCATCATGTATGTGTGTGAATGATCTTCCCTTGGTCCTATAGTAGACAATGGCAACACGTGCAAGCTATACAATGTATAGAGCAACACTGAGTGAATGAATGAATTAACCAACATGTAGAATAAGAATAACAACAAGCAACACTTGTGATCTTCATGGTTGACGACCCCAATAGCCACCTTGTCTCCACTTGGTTAATCGCACCGTAAAACTTCAAGTTGCAGATGGTGTACCACTGATGTGTTAGCGATTTCACATTGCATACATGGATGGCGTGCATGTTGCAGGGCGCAAAGTTCTTTTGCTCATGTCTTCGCCTCTCTCGAGCGTGTTATAAAATTGCTAAATTAGCAAACACATTGACCATGTCAAGTAATACCAGCCACACATTTCTGGATTTTGAACTCAACAAAAAATTGGCTAAATATAGATGTAAGTAAAAATATGAACGCAATTGACCAAGAATAAATTTCTTAACCTTGGGATTGAGCAGTAATTCTTAGGAACTTATATAGGATTGACGTAAAATTTTAAGAGCTAAAAATGCAACATCGCCAAAAAGATGACATTCCCTGTCTTTGGTTCTCGCATGTGTGGACGTCAATAGAAATTGCCGCTACTGTGAAGTAATGGTCATGGGCCGGCTGAGAAAACCGCGCAAGAAGAAGATGTGACCAAGAGAGGCAAGGAGGAGTCGAGTGCCGCCAGGCGCTACCAGGCCGCATTCTTGAGTGTGTTGTGGGCATTGTCATTTATGTATGTTGGCCGCCTCGGGCCAAGGCTGAAGGACAAAGGGCATGCCTGAGGCGAAGCTTTCTTAATCACAAAATACAGTAATCCTGACGGCTAAACAACATAAATATAATGAACTTGGGGCCCTAAATACAAATTCTACAAATTTTATGCGAAATCGGAACATAACCTTACAGTTGAAAATTTCAATGGCTTACACGGTGGGTTCAGCAGAACACGATTCCAAAAAGCTTTTCTCTTTTGTTTATTTATACTAAACTTATTTATCTCGTTATTACTAAACTAGTTGTTTATGTATGTTATCGTCTTTCTTTGTATATTATTCAACATATCATATGGACCACTATTTTTCTATATAGCTAAAAACATTAATGGCAAAAAAACTCTAAGGTACAATGTTTTCATATAATACCCATATTTATCATTATAAATACAATTTTAGTATGAATTACACCTATAATTTATTCCAAAAATTATCTACATCTTTTTTAATTTGTGGTATTTAGGAAAAAAATCATTAATTACATGGGTTTCAACGTAAATATGAACAACCAAATACATTTTACATCATTTCCGAAATATCTTATAGTGTGTTTGTATATACCATTTTCCATGGTAGGTAGCACCAATGTGTTTCTATACTTGGGTATGGATGCTAGTAACTTCTTAAGATATATGGAGTTTAGGACTATAAAGTTTGGCGTGTAACAAAATAGATATTTCTAGAATGTGTGATGTGCCAATTTGTACTTTGTCCTCACATCCAAGCGTGTAAAGTCTCAACTAGTAGTTTGTCCTCCAATTTTCTCTTTTGTTGTCGCTTCTTGGTGGCCCTCAATCTTCAGATAAGCTTAAGCTCAAAACGAATCTTGGCCCGTATGGACAAGTGTCACTGGGAGGGTGATATGTCTTCAATGTATCTACTTTTTCTAACGCTTTTTCTCTTGTTTTGGGCTCTAATTTGCATGGTTTGAACGAAACTAACCCCGGACTGACGCTGTTTTCAGCAGAACTATCATGGTGTTGTTTTTGTGCAGAAATAAAGGTTCTCGGAATGGAACAAAACTTGCGAGGATTTTTTATATCAATAAAGAGAATTTCTGGAGCCAAGAACCACCGAAGGGGGCACCTGGGTGGGCACAACCCACCAGGGCGCCCCCCCTCTAGGCGCGCCCAGGTGGGTTGTCCCCACCTAGTGGCCCCGCAGACCCTGAAACCTATGCTGTAAAATCCTATTTTTGGAGAGAAATCAGAGAGAAAGAATTATCACGTTCCACGAGATGGAGCCGCCATCACCTCTTGTTCTTCATCGGGAGGCCAGATCTGGAGTCCGTTTGGGGTTCCGGAGCAAGAAGATGGAGTTATAGAGGGAGAGGACAAACTAATGGAATATATAACTAAATTCTACAAAAATTTATTTGGGCATCCTGAGGAGACACGGATCACCATGAGAGGGGTGGAAATGAAGAAAATTAACACCCAGGATAGGGAGGAACTTATGACACCCTTCACCCTGAAAGAAATTCATGAGGTGGTTTTTGGGATGAAGAAGAAGAAAGGTCCTGGACCAGATGGATTCCCTGCTGACTTCTACCAGGAATTCTGGGACCTGGTCAAATGGGACCTTAAAGCTCTGGTTGAAGGATTTGCCAAAGGAGAATTAATATTGCTAGACTCAACTATGGCATTATCACCCTTGTCCCAAAAACTGCTAAAGCAAAACAAATCCAAAAGTTTAGACCTATCTGTCTACTGAATGTTAGTTTTAAGATTATCACTAAAGTGTTGATGATCAGGCTCGCTAGATGTGTGTCTCCAGTTATATCTAAAACACAAACTGGCTTTATAAAAGGCAGATACATAATGGAAGGAGTGGTTATCTTACATGAAGCTTTGAATACATTTCATAGGAAAAAAGAAGATGCCATAATCTTCAAAGTGGATTTTGAAAAAGCATATGATAAAATAAAATAGCCGTTTGTGATACAGATGCTAAATCTTAAAGGATTCCCTGACAAATGGTGTGACTGGATGATGGAAACAATGAGAGGAGGACATGTAGGTGTTAAGGTAAATGATGAAGTCGGCCCATACATTAAAACATTTAAAGGGTTGAGACAGGGGGATGCAATGTCACCACTTCCGTTTGACCTAGCTACAGATGCTCTAGCTGTTCTTATGAGCAATGCTTTAGAACATGGGGTGGTAAAAGGGGTCCTGGGAGAGGGAAGTAACAAAGGAGTCAACATGCTGCAATATGCAGATGACACTATCTTCCTAATAAAGGATGATGTGGATAGTGTGAGAAATCTTAAATTCATTTTGGGAGCCTTTGAACAGATGTCAGGCCTCAAAATAAACTTCCATAAAAGTGAATTAATGCTATTTGGGAAAGCTACAGAAAGGCAACAAATATATCAGGATATTTTGACCTGTAAAATGGGCGATCTACCTATCAAATACTTAAGGATGCCTGTATCAAATGGCAGGACTAAAAACATACACTGGAATTGGGTGACTAACAAAATTGAGAAAAGGTGCAGTTGCTGGCAAGGGAAATTGTTGGGCTCTATTGCTGGCAGAGTCACTTTGGTTCAATCTTGCTTGACAAACATCCCGCTCTTTATGATGTCTTTTTATGCTGTCCCCAAAGGGGTTATTAAAAATGTTGATTTCTTCAGAGCTAGACTGCTCTGGCAAGAGGATGAAAATATTTAAAAATATCACTTAGTTAAGTGGGAAAAATGATGCTTACCAAAAGATGTTGGGGGATTGGGGATTCTCAACTTGGAAATAATGAATGTTGCTTTGCTAGCTAAATGGTTTTGGAAGTTGGAAACTGAAGAAAGCTGGTGGCAAAGTATAATCAGGAGAAAATATGGGGGGGGGGGGGGGGGGGGATGCTTAGCATTGACGTGTCCGCCATGTTGTACTGATGATCGGATCCCACTTGTAAACACTTGAAAACCCAACAGTCCGACGGCCGTTTTCTCCGATTGTGATGTGAATGCCGCGTGGCGCCGCTCCGGCTTGCGCCCGAAGGCTAGGGTCCACCTATTTAAGTCAGATGGCATACCCCTTTCTCTCTGTGCCGTCAGCCCGTGCCCATCCACTTCTCTCCTTCTTCGCCTCTCTCTTCTCTCACCGTCGCTGTCATGGCCTGACCAAAAAAAAGACCACCTACGCTATGGACCTATTCCAGATCACTGATCTGCACATCTCGTTAACGTTGGGACTACAATAACAGTGCACTCGTACTCATAGGACCGATCACACGATCGATGTACCGCACCACACCGGCTGGGGAACCTCCGTGTCGTTGCGCCATAATGGCAGAACAGAACGAAAGCAACACGAAGAAGTTAAGCCGGCATCGCGTGGCATGCAATGTAACACGAGGATGAAGGTGCATGCGTTGCATGGCACGTTGCCACAGTCCTGCATGCCGTGCCGACGCTATGCTCGTCAATGGCTTGGGCGCGATTGATGCATGGATCTCGCCTTCCTGCCAAACTAACATAGAGAGGTCTAGTCAAACCATCTGACTGGTGGACAGAGACAGCATATAGAGAGTATAAACCTGTAGTATGAACACTACCCTTGCTGCCGTGTACCGGTGTACGTGTAGGTAGTGGTTGCTCTCTTGCCGACACTAGAGACGGACCGAGGGACCCTCCTTCAATTCCTCGTTGAGTAATTGCTGGTGTGTGGTTTGATGGGCACTTCGGCGGCAGCCGACCGATGAAGCGAACGTGCGTTTTCGAGTCTTGGAGTTTGGCATCTGGAATGTGACACGTCCAACTGACGCTGACGCCGATATCGGGGGCATAACTTAGTACGTTCCACAACAAGTGATAATTTCATGATAATCATGTAAAGTCATTTCATGCATAAATACATGTGTAATTTCAAAATGAGGTACTATTTCGAATATTAGTAATTCCTAGTAATTTGAATATAGTTCCAGGACACATAATTCCAACACTACCTCCAGGCCCGCTGCTCCTGAGATTTGACTGCGCCGCCCTCTTTGAGCTCCCTCTGCGCCGCATGGAAGGTCCAGCTGGGCTGCATCACCTCCACATGGCAGCGTTGGAGGTCTAGCGGCACTGCCCCAAGCTCAACTGGCGGATGCGCCCGAAGAGATTCAGGATTTGGCCAGTAGCATAAAGGATCTATTTGTTCATTTGCAAACTCCACGTTGAGAGGCATTATAGACATTTCACAACATTTATGGTTCCTACATATGTCTAGTAGTGCAGCGAACAAATAGCCAGCTTTTGATTTTTCAGAATCCACAGTCACAACTGATTTTTCGCGAATCCACAGGTAAAGTGATTCTTCTGAATCCGTACACTAGTGCAGAACCTGGCTTTAGCACCGGTTCGTAAGGGCCTTTAGTGCCGGTTCCACAACCGGCACTAAAGAGTGGGGACTAAAGCGCCACCACGTGGCACGAGCCAGGCCCGGGTGTGTGCAGGACTTTAGTACCGGTTGGTGTTACCAACCGGTACTAAATGTTTGGGGGTGTTTTGGTATTATTTTTTATTTTTCCTTTAATTTTGTGTTTTTAATTTAATTTAGTGATTATTTTAGTTGTTAAATCATTAGGTGAAAGTACCGCAGATTAGTTTTGACTGGATGCATGTGGATCCTAGCTAGCTAATTAAGTGATCAAGTATATGCAATATCCATATTATACTTGATCACCTATAATTAAGTGATCAAGTATAATATGGATATGGCATATAGTTGATCACTTAGCTAGGATCCATCCAGCTTAAACTAATCTGCGGTTTCTTTCATAAATGATATAATAACTCATCATTATCATCATCATATTAATATAAAAACTCTTGCATCATATCATCAACAACAGTATACTAGCTAGCTAAAAATCATCATAGTCGTCATTACCACTGTTTAATCATCATAGTCATTACCGCTATCTAATCACCACCAACACTAGCTTAAAGAAAAAACATTCACTTGTACCGGAAGCAAAGATATCATCGAGTTCAACATGGTCATCATATTATAAGCGTTCATAACACCACAAAAGCAAATCACCCTTTGAGATTAAGTTCAGGACGAAGAACACGGACATGAGAGCATGAAGTAGCTAAATCACTCCTGCTGCTCTCTCTCAGGTAAAATAGCATAGAACATGTATAGCTCTCCCGATTCATCATACTGGAGCATGCAGATGAACCTGTCTCCTAATCGTGGGCTGCGCTTCTCATTGCTGCCCCCTAGTACTTCTCTGCTGGGATCGTTAACAATTTTGTTCCAATCTTTCACTATTAAGCATTCATTGCTATTAGAAATCCTGAATGCACTCATGTGCAATGTAGGATATCTTGGCCGTAAGCTAACCATTGACATGTGACCTTTAGTCTCGATCCACTGAGGCACAACTGTCATCGGGAGTCCCTGCTAAAGAACATCATATAGTAATTAATATACTTAGCAATGAAAGTTTAGCAAAAAAATAATGTATGCAAAAGATGCACTGAGGACAAATAGTAAAAATCTTACCATCTTTCGTAAATAGATGTGACCGTAGTTCAATACGATCACTATTGGTCGCACGTTTTGAGTACTGACATTTCTAAGTCCAGGAAGAAAATTTGTCTTGACAGTATGAAGATCCTCAAGCCATGAAACATAATGACTTATCTTCTCGCAGTTTAGTTCAGCTCCGGGACAGTAGTAGGTCCTGTCTGCCAAGCTTCGGACTTGTTTGCTTGAATGGAAATAAGCTGTCAATAGAAATTTGTTGTCAACTATTTTTGAATAAACAATATCAAAGACTTAAATATGGTTGAGAAACTCACATAATGGTAGAACTGGAGGCGTCTGCACATTGACCCAGATGTCTTTATTACCTTCAATATCATCTTCCGGACGAATATCAAAGGTGATAACCATATCAGGCTCAAATGCATAAGCCTTGCATAGTGCTTGCCAAGTTTTGCATTCAAAATAGGTGTACGTGTCTGCATTGTATAATTTGACGTTGAAAGTATAACCATGCTCGGTCTTCAGGTAAACTCTCTTTACCTCTATAGTTTCCATAGCACTGAAACCTATCTTATCCAAGACAAAAATTCTTGCATGGCAGGGGATGCGCTAGTAGAATAGTGAAAATTTAAAATTATAAGTTGAAGCAAATGAAGCATATATAAGTCATGCTTAATTACGAAAAAAGACTTGTCGTTGTGACTTACTGTATCCACTTCGAATGTCTCATCCAGCTTGATGCTGAAGCGCCTATCATCAACTAGGAAATTTCTGTCTTACAGGCCGCGCTGGTCTTCACAGTATTCGCACTTAATGAAATCTTTTTCGTCGTCAGACGACATTTCCTATGTTCATATAGGTGATACATTAAACACTTACTAGTTCTATTAATTCAACTAATTCAACTACTTCTATTAATTCAACTAGTTCTATTAATTCAACTAGTTCAACTAAGCATTTACTAAAAATAAACTTGTTCTATTAATTTTATTACTAAAATAAAGTAGCTAGTTCTATATAGTAATATTTTAATTAGATCATCAAATCTCAGATATCTAAATTTTCTTACTAAAAATAAACTAGTTCTTTTAATTCAAATAATTTAACTAAGAATTTACTAAAAATAAACTAGTTCTATTAATTTTCTTACTAAAATATATAAAGTAGCTATATATAGTAATATTTTCATTCTTGAAGTTGGCATGCATTTCTAACATTTCTATAAATATTTCTATAACTAAAAAACAGAAAAATTTCTAACATTTCTATAATATTTCTATAACTAAAAAACAGAAAAATTTCTAACATTTCTATAACTAAAAACATAAAAATTAATAACAATTTTACAACTAATTAACAATGTGTGTGTGTGTGGACATGGCGGCCGGGGCAGGCGCTCACCGGCAAGGTGAGGCGACGGGGGGCGGCGACGGGCGGCGATGACGCGGATGGCGATGATGGGGACGGGGACGGGGCGGCGACGACGGGGACGGCCGGGGCGGCGACGACGGGGACGGGGCGGCGACGACGGGGACGAGGCGGCGACGGGGGCGTCGACGAGGGGTGGCGACGGGGGCGGCGACGGGGGGCGGCGGGCGACGGGGCAGAGGAGAAGAAGCAGATGAAAACTAACGAAATTTGTAAGTGGTACTTATATAGAATGGGCCTTTAGTACTGGTTGGAGCCACCAACCGGTACTAAAGGTCAAATTTGGCCAGCCCAAGCGGCGGGAACCGCACCCCTTTAGTACCGGGTGGTGGCACCAACCGGTACTAAAGACCACCCTTTAGTACCGGTTGGAGCCACGACCCGGTACTAAAGGGATGCGGTGGCGCAGGTGCGGTGCGGGCAAGTTTAGTCCCACCTCGCTAGCCGAAGGGCGCCCGCACATGCTTATAAGCCTCGCCGCGGCAGCTGTCTCGAGCTCCTCTCTATTGCAGGCCTTCTGGGTCCACTAGTGCAGAACAGGCCTTTATCACCGGTTCGTAAGGGCCTTTAGTGCCGGTTCTGCAACCGGCACTATGGAGTGGAGACTAAAGCCCCCCCTTTAGTACCGGTTCGGCACGAACCGGCGCTAAAGTGCCACCACGTGGCACGAGCCAGGCCCGGGTGCTGGTAGACCATTAGTACCGGTTGGTAGCACCAACCGGTACTAAATGTTTGGGGGGGTTTTGGTTTTAATTTTTATTTTTCCATTAATTTTGTGTTTTCTATTTAATTCTCTTTTGTTTGCTGGTATTTTACGATACTACATATTGTACACATTATGCATATATATAAATAGATTTTCTCGTAGAACTGATCATATATATATAATCGAATGTCTCACAACCACCATTAATATTCACACATACACATGTATATATATACAATTTCTCCTACATGTTGCCTTCGTGCCTTTGGAGCAGGATGACAAGTGGTTCACGGGGGCGGTAGCAGGTAATAGTATTCTCCTTTGGGATCTATGACCTGGTCGAGCAAAAATCCCGCTATTTCCTCTTGGAGTGCTCGTATGCGCTCCTCTGATTGGAGCTTGTCCCGCACCTCTTTGAACTGTTAAGAAGGAGATCAATATGCATGTGTATTAGTTGTGTGACTAGATATCGACAATCATGTAAGATTTGTGAATAGTGTTCTGGCAAACGTACCCAGTCCTGTCTATCAGATCTGCTCCTTTCGGACGCCATCATGCGAATGTTCTCGCAAACGTAGTATGCACACACTTCAGTCCCCGGCGCCTGCTTCCGGGCCTTTACGACAATAGAATTTAATCAGATAATAATTAATCAAGCATGTTAATTAATTAATGGTATTGAAACAAGAATTAAAGAGATGGTAGCTAGCTAGCTAGTACTACTTAATTACTTACCTTGGGTCGATACCAACATAGCTTTTGTCGCCATTTTCCTAGAGTCACCTTGATGTACTTTGCCCAAGCCCTACCCTCCGGCAAAGAAAATTAATAAAGGAGTTATTAAAAATAGTTCATATCAGGAAATGACGAACTAAATAGGCCGAGATATAGTTAATAATGATTGAAATAACCTGTCGACTATCCCCTTCACGATGCTGTAGTCACTATTTTTTTTAAGTAGTGAGTCCAGTACTTCAACTTTTCCTTCGTCAACTTTAATGTCTAACAAGATCTAGTGGAAGCTGCATGCGCATACGTTTGCATGTATAAATTAAGCGGGCATGTGCATAACACTAATCAACTATAACCCTAAACCCTATACACTTATTAACATGTAGCTAGTAAGGAAAAACAGAATTTGTAGTACAAGACAGTGTGACTCACTCGAAGTTGTAAGGAAGTAGTATATCTTCATTGCTATTGAGGCGCTTTAAGAACTCTACCATGTTTTTCTCTACATCTTGTCTACACCATTCCAATTTCCATGTGTATTCATTAACGGTATTTGGGTCAATGAACCCAATGCCATAGCGTCCAGCTTTTTTCATTTCATACATCTTCATCCTGCAAAATACCACAGAAAAGAATATATAGTGAGGATATATAATTACAGGTAATTAATGATCAATCAATAAGCACTAGAGCTAGCTTGAGACTTAAATTACAGAAAGAAATCACTTACAGACAATAGCAACTGACGATAGATTTGTCGAGTGCATCTTGATTGAATAACTGAAATAGTTCTGAATACTCAACGGCCAAAGCTTTCTTATGGAAGTAATGATCTTCCTCGACTTGCACCATGAGGGACTCTCGATTGGAAATCTTGGTAATTTTCATGTACCAATCATGCAATTCATACATTCTCGTTGGGAGGTTCTTGACCTCCTCGGGCTCGACCAAAGGTTCGCCGCGGACATATTTCCGTTTTATTTCCTCCTCTCTAAGCGGAGGCATGGGCTCGATATCGAGGAGTTGTCCAACAGTGATCTTGAGCATTTCAGCCTGCATTATATGCTCCTCGGTTATTACCACATCGCCCAGCTCGGGAACGTAAACGGTTTGCCCACAATAATATTGGGCGCGCGTACTCTCATGTGTTGTTGGCACAACAAAGCGGGGGGCTCGATTGCGCCGCCTGTTCTCCCAGCTGGGGAACAGTTTTCCCGCATTTTTTGACAGCTGCTTGTTGGCTCGAGTTCGAGCTCGCTTCTTTCTGTAGTCGTGCTCGATGTACCTTCCTGATTTGGCGCTCATAGTCTGAGTCAACAGGCTTGGGAGCTGGTGGTCTAGCCATACGAATAAAGTGTTCAATCTTTTCCTCAGGCACTTTCTCCCTCGGCGGCGTTGCCGGTTTCGGTCGAAAATGAACGTCCACTTCGGCCCGCACTATTGCATCATTTTGCTCCTCGGTCATGTCGTAAGGCCTCTGAGGAAGAGGAGCGAGGCTGCTTGGACCATATTTATATCGCTTGTCTCCGCCTGTACTTTCTGTACTACCTCGACTCGTACCGCTACGCACCATAGCTGCGGCGTGTCTCTTCTGCGATTGCTTAGGCGGCGGAGACGGCTGACGTGGCTTAGTTGGAGTAGGAGGAGTGGCCTGACGCTGTGCCGGACTTGAAGCAGGAGGTGTGGCCTGACACGGTGTCGGACTTGAAGCAGGAGGTGTGGCCTGTCGCTGTGCCAGAGTTGAAGCAGGAGGTGTGGCCTGACACGGTGTCAGACTTGAAATAGGAGGAGTGGCCTGACGCTGTGCCGGACTTGAAGTAGGAGTCTGCTCACGCGTTCGTGGACTTGGAGGAGCGGGAGTCTGCTGACACGGTGGCGGACTTCGAGGAGGAGTCGGCGGACGCGGTGTCGGTGGACCCAAAGACAAGGAACCATCATAGGATCATATCTTCGGTCATCTGCCCAAAGAACCTGCCAGATATTGGAGAACCTGACGTCCATAGCAGCCATGTACCGATGGACGTCCTCGTCCTCCTCCCTGACACGATGAGGCACCACCTCCGGCGGGGCCGGCTCCCTCTGCACCGAATATGGCCCACGGGAATGCCACCAAAGGAGATCAGGGTCGACGACGGGACCCGAGGCCGGGTTCCTCACCAAGCGTCGCGCCCCTCCAGGTAGCACCTTCCAGTGCCAGCCCGGCGGAGCCCAATCCCGGACATGGGTCCTCTGAAGCAGGACGTCGTCGCGAACGGGTCGACGGCGAGGATGCGGGCCGGGCATCGTCGACAACAAATACTATATGCCGCAAAAGTAAAGTAACATTTTTTAAATGATTGGATTGTGATTTCTTATATGCAAATTCAAAATTTTATAACTAAAAATATAATAAACTAAAAAAACATCGACCATATCTAAAACTAACATTTCTAACATTTCTATAACTAAAATTGTATAACTAATTTTTCTTTAGCATTTCTATATAACAAACATTTCTATAACATTAATACAGAAAAAACTAACATTTCTATATATAACTAACATTTCTATATAAATAACATTTCTATAACATTAATACAGAAAAAACTGAAAAAACTAAAAACTAAAAACTAATAACAGAAAAACTAAAAACTAAAAACAGAAAAACTAAAAACTAAAAACTAAAAACTAAAAACAGAACAAAAATTGTGTATGTGTGTGTGTATGGTGTGTGTGTGTGTGTATGTGTGTGTATGTGTTGTGTGTGCAGGCGACGGCGACGGCGCCGGCGGCTTCGATTGGAGGGAGAGGAGAGGGGGGACAGAGGCTCACAGCGCGGGCGAGGTCGAGGCGACGGCGACGCGGGCCGGTGCGGGGACGGGGACGCGGGCCGGTGCGGGGATGGGGACGGGCCGGCGACACGGACGACGCGACAAGGACGGGGGCGGCGCGGAGTCGACGGGGACGGCGCGACGGCGGCGGCGACGGCGCGGGACGGGGCGGCGACGATGAAGCAGAGAGAAGTGGGAGGAAACTGACGAAATTTTTGTAAGTGTTTCTTATATAGGATGGTCCTTTAGTACCGGTTCGAGCAAACAACCGGTACTAAAGGTCGATTTTGGCCAGGCCAAGCGGCGGGAAGCGCCCACCTTTAGTACCGGGTGGTGGCACCAACCGGTACTAAAGGCCCACCCTTTAGTACCGATTGGTGCCACCACCCGGTACTAAAGGGTGTGCGCTGCCAGGCGAGGGGCGCAGAAGTTTAGTCCCACCTCGCTAGTTGAGGAGCGCCAGGACCAGTTTATAAGCCCCGACGCGGGCACTGCATTGAGCTCCTCTCAATAGCAGGCCTTCTGGGCCTACCTCTCCTACTCTGCCTGTGGGCCTACTGGGCTTGCGGGCCTGCATCCTGGCCCAACTACAGGTTGGGTTTCTAGTCGTATGCAGGCCGCTCTGGCCCAGTAGGTGGGCTTTTTTATTTTCTTATTTTTTTGCTTTATTTATTTTTGCTTTATTTATTTTTGAGTTGTTTTTTGCTGTATTTAGAGTTTCTTTGGGAATATTTTTGCTTTAGGTACAAAAAATTACAAACTTTCTGTTAGTGCCGGTAGTTTACAAATTTGAATAGTTTACATTTTGAATTATTTGAAATTTGTGTGAATCACTAGTTTGTGAATAACTTAACTTTGAAAATAGATTTTCAGTGATTCTTTTTTCTTATGTTTAATATTAGTGTGTTTTATCATTATATTCAATTTGGTAATGCTTAGGTTATTTAAAAAATGAAATCCCTTTGTAACGGATGAGTTTTCGTCCGAAACCCTGATACTTCGAAAGAGATTGTCCATTTTATACACGAAGTGCATCCAGTTTTTGCCGGTAACCCTCTCTACTTTTTTGCACATGCTATGTGGGTGAAATTATGATACCATGCCAACTTTCAACCTTTTCTGAGTTCATTTGAAATGCTTTTCAATTTCAGGGTCATTTAGCTGAAAAAATCAGTAAATGCATGAAAGAATTTGTTTGCACATAAAATTTCTTCGCGTTTCAAATGCCAAAACACATAACTACCCTAACTATTACAGAGATTCCCTCCTGGGTGTGAAACACAGAAGAAAGTGATGATAGTGAAGCCGATCACATCCCAGATCTTTGGGTGTGAAACTTTTTCTTCGCGCATGTCCCTTTGGGCCGTAGCCATGGAAAATCTTCATCATTTAACTGGATGCTCGGGTCAATATTCACTGTGAATGGAGCAATTTCATCAAACTTTTCATAATCTTCTGACATGCCTGTCTTGTCATCCACTCCCACGATGTTTCTCTTCCCAGAAAGAACTATGTGGCGCTTTGGCTCATCGTATGATGCATTCGCTTCCTTATCTTTTCTTTTTCTCGGCTTGGTAGACATATCCTTCACATAGAAAACCTATGCCACATCATTAGCTAGGACGAATGGTTCGTCTGCATACGCATGATTGTTGAGATCCACTGTTGTCATTCCATACTGCGGGCCTTCCGTTGCCCCATATCGTGTCATATTGACCCATTTGCACGGAAACAAAGGGACCTTCAAATCACGTCCATAGTCAAGTTCCCATATCTCCTCTATGTAACCATAATATGTTTCCTTTCCCGTCTTGGTTGTTGCATCAAAGCGGACACCACTGTTTTGGTTGGTGCTCTTCTTATCTTGGGCGATCGTGTAAAATGTATTACCATTTATCTCGTACCCTTTGAAAGTCATTATATTCGAAGATGGTAACTGGGACAGCGAGTACAGGTCATCTTCAATAGAGGCGTCATGCATCGTACGTGTCTGCAACCAGCCGGCGAAACTCCTGGTTTGTTCACGTGTAATCCAGTCATCAGACCGCTCCGGGTGTTTAGAGCGTAGAAAATTCTTGTGTTCGTCCATATACGGAGCCACCAAGGCGGAATTATGTATAACTGTGTAGTGTGCTTCAGTGAGAGAATGTCCGTCCATACATATTTTTTGATTCCCTCCTAGCGTGCCTTTTCCATCCAGTCTGCCCTTATGCCGCGATTCAGGAACACCAATCGGCTTAAGGTCAGGAATAAAGTCAATACAAAACTCAATGACCTCCTCATTTTCATGGCCCTTGGAGATGCTTCCTTCTTGCCTAGCACGGTTATGAACATATTTCTTTAAGACTCCCATGAACCTCTCAAATGGGAACATATTGTGTAGAAATACAGGACCCAAAACGCTAATCTCTTCGCATAGGTGAACTAGGACGTGCGTCATGATGTTGAAGAAGGATGGTGGGAACACCAACTCGAAACTGACAAGACACTGCACCAAATCATTCTCTAACCTTGGTATGATTTCTGGATCGATTACCTTCCGAGAGATTGCATTGAGGAATGCACATAGCTTCACAATGGCTAATCGAACGTTATCCGGTAGAAGCCCCCTCAATGCAACCGGAAGCAGTTGCGTCATAATCACGTGGCAGTCATGAGACTTTAGGTTCTGGAACTTTTTCTCTGCCATGTTTATTATTCCCTTTATATTCGACGAGAAGCCAGACGGTACCTTAATACTGAGCAGGCATTCAAAGAATATTTCCTTCTCTTCTTTGGTAAGAGCGTAGCTGGCATGCCCCTGATGTATGCCGTCTTTTCCATGCATACGTTGCTGGTCCTCCCGCGCCTCAGGTGTATCTTTTGTCTTCCCATACACGCCCAAGAAGCCAAGCAGGGTCACGCAAAGATTCTTCGTCACGTGCATCACGTCGATTGCGGAGCGGACCTCTAGGTCTTTCCAATAGGGCAGGTCCCAGAATATAGATTTTTTCTTCCACATGGGTGCGCGTCCGTCAGCGTCCTTTGGAACAGGTTGTCCGCCAGGACCCTTTCCAAAGATTACATTCAAATCCTTGACCATATCATATACATCAGCACCAGTACGGTGTCGAGGCTTCATCCGGTGATCCGCCTCACCTTTGAAATGCTTGCCTTTCTTTCTTACGGGATGCCTGCTCGGAAGAAATCGACGATGTCCCAGGTACACATTCTTCCTACAATTATCCAAATATATACTGTCGGTATCATCCAAACAGTGCGTGCATCCGCGGTATCCCTTGTTTGTCTGTCCTGAAAGGTTACTGAGAGCAGGCCAATCATTGATGGTCACGAACAGCAACGCCTTTAGGTCAAATTCTTCCCCCATGTGCTCATCCCACGCACGTACACCTGTTCCATTCCACAGCTGTAAGAGTTCTTCAACTAATGGCCTTAGGTACACATCAATGTCGTTGCCGGGTTGCTTAGGGGCCTTGGATGAGCACTGGCATCATAATGAACTTCCGCTTCATGCACAACCAAGGAGGAAGGTTATACAAACATAGAGTCACAGGCCAGGTGCTATGGTTGCTGCTCTGCTCCCCAAAAGGATTAATGCCATCTGCGCTTAGACCAAACCATACGTTCCTTGCGTCATCTGCAAACTCCTTCCCGTACTTTCTCTTAATTTTTCTCCACTGCGACCCGTCAGCAGGTACTCTCAACTTTCCGTCTTTCTTACGGTCTTCTCTGTGCCATCGCATCGCCTTGGCATGCTCTTTGTTTTGGAACAAACGTTTCAACCGTGGTATTATAGGAGCATACCACATCACCTTGGCAGGAATCTTCTTCCTGGGGCGCTCGCCCTCGACATCACCAGGGTCATCGCGCCTGATCTTATAGCGCAATGCACCGCATACCGGGCAAGCGTTCAAATCCTCGTACTCACCGCGGTAGAGGATGCAGTCATTAGGGCATGCATGTATCTTCTGCACCTCTAACCCTAGAGGGCAGACAACCTTCTTTGCTTCGTACGTACTCTCGGGCAATTCGTTGTCCTTTGGAAGCATATTCTTTATCATTACCAGCAACTTTCCAAATCCCTTGTCAGATACACCATTCTCTGCCTTCCATTGCAGCAATTCAAGTGTGGTGCCCAACTTTTACTTGTCAGCTTCGCAATTCGGGTACACAAATTTCTTGTGATCCTCTAACATGCGCTGCAACTTCTTCTTCTCCAAATCACTTGCGCAGTTTCTCTTTGCATCGGCAGTGGCCCGACCTAGATCATCAGCGGGCTCATCTGATGCCTCTTCTTCAGCTTCTTCCCGCATTGCCAGCTCAGCTTCTTCCCCCATTGTTGTATCATCGTATTTAGGGAACCCATGGCTAGGATAGCTGTCATCGTCCTCTTCTTCATTGTCTTCCATCATAACCCCTCTTTCTCCGTGCTTGGTCCAAACATTATAGTGGGGCATGAAACCGGACTTAAACAGGTGGACGTGAATGGTTCTTGACGTAGAGTAATTGTGATCATTCTTACAGACTAAACATGGACAAGGCATAAAACCATCTGCCCGCTTGTTTGCCTCAGCCGCAAGCAGAAAAGTTTGCACGCCATTAATGAACTTGGGAGAGCATCGGTCGTCGTACATCCATTGTCGGCTCATCTTCATTACACAACACTGAATAGACCAAATTAATACAAGTTCATACATAAAGTTCATACATAAAGTTCATCAAGACTTAAATGCAACAAACAAATAACTCTCTAACTAAAGAATTTAAATGCAACAACAAATGCGATCAAGATCGCAATTAAGGTAACAATTGATCCAACAGCATAATGATACCAAGCCTCACTATCAAAGGCATATTTTCTAATCTTTCTAATCTTCAAACGCATTTTCTCCATCTTGATCTTGTGATCATCGACGACATCGGCAACATGCAACTCCAATTCCATCTTCTCCCCCGCAATTCTTTTCAATTTTTCTTTCAAATACTCATTTTCTCTTTTAACTAAATTTAACCTCTCGACAATAGGGTCGGTTGGAATTTCCGGTTCACAAACCTCCTAGACAAAAATATCTATGTCAACTTGATGGGCATAATTTGTCATAAACACGAAATGCAACAACTAGTTTTAAAAGAGAATATACCACATCCGAATCATAACAAGGACGAGGGCCGACGGGGACGGATATCAAAACCATGGCACTATGTATAACAAACAACGTACGGGTAAGATAATTATACGAGTAACTATATATCCAAATCACACAAACATCAATTTGGTAATGTAAAACATTCATGAACAAGAGGCTCACCACAAGGTGGTGCCGGCGACGGAACGGTGCGGGCGATCGACTGTGGTTACGACGGAGATTTAGAAGGCACTAAGTAAACCACACCTACATATGCAAACTAAGTGTTAGTTTTGACCACAAATTGCATATAAATCAAATACTAGCACATATATTTTCTACCAAATTACTAAACTCATAAATTAATCACTATACAAAGCATTGCAAGAGCTAATCTAGCAATGAGAGATGAAAGGACAAAGTTGCTAACCTTTGTGATCATTTGAATGGATGGGGGCCTTCAAATCTTGACAAATTTTGGGCAAAATGTGTGATGAGCTCGAGAGGAAGAGGGGAAGAACAGAGAGGAGAGGGGAAAGGGGAAGAACAGAGCGAGCTCGGGTGGACGAAGGGCTTATGTAGGACGACCTTTAACACCGGTTCGTGCCATGAACAGGTACTAAAGGTGCTGGAGGGGCCCCGGACTGACTTCCTGCCACCACTCACTTTAGTACCGGTCCGTGGCACGAACCGGTGCTAAAGGTCGGCCACGAACCGGTACTAATGAAAGCGGCTGGCTAGCCGTTGGAACCGGCACTAATGCACACATTAGTGCCGGCTCAAAAGCAAACCGGCACTAATGTGCTTGACATTTGACCCTTTTTCTACTAGTGGCCTACCTATTCTGTGCTGCCCTGTGGGCCTATTGGGCCTTTGCGGGCCTGCATCCTGGCCCAACAACAGGTTGGTTTTCCAGTCGTATGCAGGCCACATTGGCCCAGTAGGCGGGCTTTTTGTTTTCTTAATTTTTTTGCTTTATTTATTTTTGTTTTATTTATTTTTGAGTTGTTTTTTGCTGTATTTAGAGTTACTTTGTGAATATTTTTGCTTTAGGTACAAAAAATTAGAAACTTTCTATTAGTGCCGGTAGTTTACAAATTTGAATAGTTTACATTTTAAATTATTTGAAATTTGTATGAATCACTAGTTCGTGAATAACTTAACTTTGAAAATAGATTTTTCAGTGATTCTTTTTTCTTATGTTTAATATTAGTGTGTTTTATCATTATATTCAATTTGGTAATGCTTAGGTTATTTAAAAAATGAAATGCCTTTGTCCAGTTTAAAAAATGAAGTGCCGGTGTAACAGATGAGTTCTCGTCCGAAGCCTTGATACTCCGAAAGAGATTGTCCAGTTTGTACACGAAGTGCGGCCAGTTTTTGCCGTAACCCCCTCTACTCTCTTGCACATGCTATGTGGGTCAAATGATGATACCATGCCAAGTTTCAACATTTTCAGAGTTCATTTTGTAGCGATTTTCAATTTCACGGTCATTTAGCTCTGAAAACAAATCGGTAAATGACTGAAAAACAGCAAATGATGTCAGAAAGTGTTGAAAATTGATGACGTCGATTTGAATGCTGTGTACTGAACGCAAAAAAAGTCTGGAGTTGTAATAAGTTTAAAAAAATGAAGTGCCGGTGTAACAGATGAGTTTTCGTCCGAAACCATGATACTCCGAAAGAGATTGTCCAGTTTGTACACGAAGTGCGGCCAGTTTTTGCCGTAACCCTCTCTACTCTTTTGCACATCCTATGTGGGTGAAATGATGATACCATGCCGAGTTTCAACATTTTCAGAGTTTATTTTGTAGCGATTTTCAATTTCACGGTCATTTAGCTCTCTAAACAAATCGGTAAATGACTGAAAAACAGCAAGTGATGTCAGAACGTGTTGGAAATTGATGACATCGCTTTGAATGGTGCGTACTGAACGCAAAAGTAGTCTGGAGTTCAATTAAGTTTGAAAAACATGAAGTGCCGGTGTAACAGATGAGTTCTCGTCCGAAGCCCTGATACTCCGAAAGAGATTGTCCAGTTTGTACACGAAGTGCGTCCAGTTTTTGCCGTAACCCCCTCTACTCTCTTGCACATGCTATGTGGGTGAAATGATGACACCATGCCAAGTTTCAACATTTTCAGAGTTCATTTTGTAGCGATTTTCAATTTCACGGTCATTTAGCTCTGAAAACAAATCGGTAAATGACTGAAAAACAGCAAATGATGTCAGAAAGTGTTGAAAATTGATGACGTCGATTTGAATGCTGCGTACTGAACGCAAAAAAAGTCTGGAGTTGTAATAAGTTTAAAAAAATGAAGTGCCGGTGTAACAGATGAATTTTCGTCCGAAACCGGCCCTGATACTTCGAAAGAGATTGTCCAGTTTGTACACGAAGTGCATCCAGTTTTTGCCGTATTGTCCAGTTTGTACACGAAGTGCATCCAGTTTTTGCCGTAACACAAGAAGTCCGGAGATGTAATAAGTTATTAAAAAACAGATGAGTTTTCGTCCGAAACCGGCCCTGATACTTCGAAAGAGATTGTCCAGTTTGTACACGAAGTGCATCCAGTTTTTGCCGTATTGTCCTGTTTGTACACGAAGTGCATCCAGTTTTTACCGTAACACAAGAAGTCCGGAGTTGTAATAAGTTATTAAAAAATAGATGAGTTTTCGTCCGAAACCGGCCCTGATACTTCGAAAGAGATTGTCTAGTTTGTACACGAAGTGCATCCAGTTTTTGCCGTATTGTCCAGTTTATACACGAAGTGCATCCAGTTTTTGCCGTAACACAAGAAGTCCGGAGTTGTAACAAGTTATTAAAAATAAAAAAGAGGCGCAATGCTCGTTAATTAGCTTCAAGCCTTTCGGAATAGTGTAGACTGCACTGCACATAGCTCCATGCAGTCTACCCTATTCCTCAAGGCTTGAAGCTAAGCAACGTGAAGGTGAGCATTGCGCCTCTTCTTCATCGTCTCTGCACTGAGGGCTTATAAACCGCTCCTAGTGCCTTTCTCTTCGCGAGGTGGGACTAAAAAACAGCTTAGTAAGAAACTCTAGTACCGGTTCATGCCACAAACCGGTACTGAAGGTGCTCGTGGGGCCACAGCCTCATTAGTACCGGTTCGTGGCACGAACCGGTGCTAAAAGTTCGCCACGAACCGGTACTAAAGAGCTCCTCCCGCCTAGCCGTTGGAACCAGCACTAATGAACACATTAGTGCCGGCTCAAAATCAAACCGGCACTAATGTGCTTCACATTTGACCCTTTTTCTATTAGTGGTAGCCCAAACAAAGAGGGCCTAACTGGCTGAGCGAGAACAGGAACAAGTGGCTGTACAAGCTGCTTATGAATCCCAACTCTCGGTTTGAGCAATGACAACCAGAGGGGCCCCAGCTCGGATCTCCAAAACAGAAGAAGGTGCAATGCGCGAGTCCTGCGTCCGTCCTTGAGAGCACTTGGTCCCCCGAGCAGGTATCGTTACCTCCGCTGAATGCGATGCTTACAGGATTAATCTGTGATGGCTTCTTTGCTTAAGCTATTGGCTTCTTTGCTTAGGCTATTGTGTTGCACCTGCGTGTGCGTGTTAAAATGCAATGCTTTGTAGTCGTTTATTTTACTTTTTTTTTTGCAACTTTGCAAAACCTGGCTCAGCTGGCTAGAATGTGGTTTCATTCTGGTTAATGGAACTCCATGTTTTTCTAAAAAAAAAACAATGATATACGTCGCTCCGGTGCTTAGCGTTAAACATGTTTATCACCTTCCACTAATTAATATCAAGCTTAATATCAATGTCGCCACTAACTAAGTGAAAGTCTTATTTTGATCCCAAGCTCAAATGCATCCTGATGAACAACAAAATTGAAATAATAGTAAAATAATTCAAAATTTTCTTAATGTTTTTTTGTAAACTTTGACAAATGTTTTGTGCGCTTAACAAATTTCAGCATGAAATGAAATTCGTGGAAGTTGTGGCAGAAAAAACAAAACCAGCACCCCAAAATATTTTCAAAACTAGCATTTTGGAGCATCAATTTCTTTGCCACGACTTCCACGAATGCATTTCATGTTGACATTTTGCAAGCATAGAAAAAGTTTGTCAAATTTTCAAAACTAGCATTTTTGGAGCATCAATTTTTTTGCCACGACTTTCACGAATGCATTTCATGTTGACATTTTGCAAGCATACAAAAAGTTTGTCAAATTTTATCATATGTTTGAATTTTTTAAAGTTTTTCACTATTTTTTTGATTTTTCTGCTCATTAGGGAGCATTTGAGCTCAGAAGAAGATACTCCACATCCCTAACTAACTAATTCTGTCCTACATAATATTAGCACACAATCTATACCTTACCTGATATTAGTTGCAATACAATTAGGACTCCACTGCAAATCATACATGAGATTCTTTTACCATGGTAAATCAAATGGTTTCATGGCAAAATATGTTCTTCGAGGATGACAAGTTTAGTTGTCTAGCATGGCAAAATCCGTCACGGTTCTTCTTCTTTTTTTTTGTCAAAAAAACTGGCGTGCTTGCAAACTAAATTTGTCATCATCGCGTAAACAAAAGCGTAAACAAATTTGCCATAGTGCCTCCATACAATTCATATCTTGACTAATATTAACAGCGTAAACCGGGCGACCGGGGCGAACCCCTCTCTCTGCCGTCGCCGGCGAAAGAGACGAGGAGAAGCGAGCGGCGCGCGCGGGGGGAAACTGGTTAGGGTTCACGCTTGTTTCGATCGGGGCAGCTGTTTTGTTCGTCCGATCCGCGCGCTGGACCATCGGATGAAATCCGACGGCCAGGCAGCAAACCCTAAGCCGCGCCGGGCCAAGTGGGCCGAAAGTGAAGGCGGGTGCAGCCGCATGCTGGGCCGCGGCCAGCAGCCGCGCAGGCGGTGGGCCGAGTGGGCCGTTGCGGGTCTCCCACGCCAGGCCGCGCCAGGCTGGAGCCGGCTAATTTTTCTTTTATATAGTCTTCCTGTTCAAATTAATCCAAAGATTTTTTGTCCAGAAAAAGAAATGTTCATGAATTTTATAAAGAAAATTAAAAAGTTCATGATTTATTATTCGGACAAAGAAAAGTTTCTGTAAATAGTAAAAGTTCGTGAATTTTTATTCATGATTTTCCGCTGTGTAAATAATTAATAATGCTCTTTTACAAAGAAAATAAAAGTTTATATAGAATGAAGGTTTTAAGAGCATGTTAAAGAGATTATTAAAATGAATATGATTATGTTATTTTTTATGACCAATGTTGTTAATAACATGATCATATTTTATTATTAAAATTTAAAGGTGCATTTATTTCTAATTTTTGCCCAACGGTAATATAGATTTAATTGCATAGACAATTATATGTTTAATTTGACCAACGTTAGATTAATGCATATGATTGTTATATTGATGTCACTTAAATTGTGATTTCAGGAGGCTTTCACTTGATGAGTTGCCTAAAAGATGTTCCGACACTCAGAGGTGACAATCACACTGAGTGGAGGAAGAAAGTTGAACTGGCATTTGTCTGTGCTGATCTGGACTGGGTTCTGGATGAACCACAGCCGGTCAGACCTACAGAGCCAGTAAGAGAGGCCACTAATGATGATGCTGCGTGGACTAAAAAGAGGGGGGATTATGCTCCGTTGAAGATGTCCTACATCATAGAAAACCAAAAGTGGGTCAATGCAAACAAAAAGTGCATGGCCTTTATAAAGAATACAATTGAGAGCGCCATTGTGGGCTCCATTGCAGAGTGCACTTCCGCAGGGGAGTTGCTTTCAAAGATAAAGAGCCAGTTCACTGGCTCTTCAAAGATATATGCCACCCAGGTGTTAGAGCAACTGGTGACAGAACGCTACACAGGTGGTAGTCATGGAATAAGAGAGCACATCCTCAGGATGAGCAATATGGCAACAAAGCTCAAGCCCATGGATGCGGATCTGGAGATCAAACCAGCGCTCCTGGTCCACCTTGTCATGGCTTCACTGCCGAAGGAGTTTGAAGGTTTTGTTGTGAACTACAATATGTCACCTGGAACATGGGGCATTGAAAAGACAATAGCAATGTGTGTCCAAGAAGAGGACAGACTCAAAGCCTCACATGATGGTACACTCAACTATGTGAAGGGTCACAAAAGAAAGAATTACAATCAAAACAACAAAAGTTCTCCTTCAAAGCCACAAGGAAAAGCTTCCTATCAGCATCAGCGTCAGCAACAGCCTTTCGCATTGGACAAAGACACTTGTCTCCACTATAAGAAGACCGGGCATTACAAGAAAGACCGTCCTGATTGGCTAAAGTCAATCATGGCAAAAAGAGGTAACAATATAGTTTCATTTGTAAATGAATCCCTGTATGCACAGTTTTCAAAATCCACTTCGTGGATTGACTCAGGAGCAACTGTTCATGTTGCAAATTCTTTACAGGGATTCCATTAGACGTGGACTACGCTAAGAAGCGAAAGACGCATTGAAGTGGCGAACGGAGTTGAAGCAGAAGTTGAAGCTGTCGGTGGTATCTCCTTGGAGTTAGCTGATGGATTCAATCTTCTACTTAGAGATGTTTTATTTGTTCCATCATGTCATAGAAACTTAATAAGTGTTTCTTGTTTGGACAAAGATAATTATGAATGTTATTTTGGACATGGCAAGTGTGCCATTTGGTTAAATAATGCTTATGTGGGTGATGCTTTACTACATGACGAGCTTTATTTGTTATCACTTCGTGAAAAAGTTTATTCCGTTTGCAATGTGAAAGAACATGTTTCCGCGTCGAATAAAGAACAAAAGAAAAGAAAAAGAACATTCGACTCATCGAAATTATGGCACTGTCGCTTGGGCCATATTTCGAAGGGGAGAATAGAAAGATTAGTCAAAAGTGAAATTCTTCCTCCGTTAAAATTTTCAGACTTAGAACAATGCATAGATTGCGTTAAAGGAAAGTACGTAAAACCAATCAAAAAAGGTGCAATCCATAGCACAGGCACACTAGAAATCATTCACACTGATATTTGTGGACCATTTCCGATGAAAAGTGTGGATGGATATGACTCGTTCATAACATTCACAGATGATTACTCTCGCTATGGTTATATTTATCCAATCAAAGAAAGATTGGAAGCGTTGGATAAATTTAAAATATTCAAAGCTGAAGTTGAAAATCAGCACGATAAAAGAATAAAGATAGTAAGGTCCGACCGTGGGGGAGAGTACTACGGTCGACACACTCCATATGGCCAAGTCCCTGGACCTTTTGCGAAGTTCTTGCAGGAGACTGGCATAGTAGCTCAGTATTCAATGTTGGGCGAGCCTCATCAAAATAGAGTAGCTGAAAGGCGCAACCGTACCCTTATGGATATGGTGCGCAGCTTCCAACTTGCCATTGGGATTATGGATGGAGGCGCTTAAAACCGCCATTCACATTCTCAATAGAGTACCAAGCAAGTCGGTGCCCAAAACACCGTACGAGCTATGCACAGGAAGGATGCCCTCCCTACAACACTTCAGGGTGTGGGGGTGCCCTGCTGAGGCCAAAATGTTTAATCCAAACATTGCAAAGTTAGATCCCAAAACAGTAAGTTGCCCCTTCATTGGCTATCCAGACAGATCAAAAGGTTTTCGTTTCTACTGCCCTGACAGATATACAAAGTTTGTAGAAACGAGACATGTAGTCTTCTTAGAGGACGAAATGATGAGGGGGAGCTTGGTAGCTCGGAAAATTGATCTTGAGGAGAAGAGGGTGCATGCACCTAATCTGATGATTCAGGAGCCATTTTTCCCACTACCAGTTGCAACTCCACCCATGACAGCTATGGGCGAAGACCCGGAACCTGTCCGTCAGGAGCCGATTGAACCCGATGTTGAGCATGAAAGGGAGGTGCAACAGCAAATTTTAGAAGAAGTGCCTGAAGTTGAGGCACAAAATGTGCCAGAAACTGAGGCCCTTATAGAAGGTCTACAAGATCAAGAAAGTCAGCTATTTCTACTGACTTTAAAGTTTATAACACATAAATGGTTCATATGGAAAAAGATCCCACCTCATATGAAGAAGCCATGAAAAGCCCTCATTCATCGAAGTGGATGAAGGCAATGGAAGACGAGATGAAATCGATGAGTTCCAAAGATGTTTGGGACTTAGAGGAAATTCCTAAAGGAGCCAAAACAGTAGGCTGTAAATGGGTCTACAAAATTAAGTATGACTCTAAAGGGAATATAGAAAAGTATAAAGCACGACTCGTGGCAAAAGGATTTACACAAAGAGAAGGGATAGATTACAATGAGACATTTTCTCCAGTCTCAGGTAAGGATTCCTTCAGAATCATAATGGCATTAGTTGCTCATTTTGATTTAGAGTTACATCAAATGGATGTTAAGACGACATTTCTGAATGGTGATTTAAAAGAAAAGGCCTACATGAAACAACCCAAGTGTTTTATCATGGAAGGCAAGGAAAATATGGGATGCCGCCTGAAGAAATCCATTTATGGATTAAGACAAGCCTCTCGGCAGTGGTATCTAAAGTTTAATCAAACGATTAAAAGTTTTGGATTTAAAGAAAATATTGAGGATAATTGCATTTATGCAAAGTTTAAAATGGGAAATATATTTTCCTAATCTTGTATGTGGATGATATCCTGCTTGCTAGTAGTGATGTTAGTCTACTACAAGAACCAAAGAAATACTTATCCTCAAATTTTGACATAACAGATCTTGGTGAAGCATCATATGTTTTGGGCATAGAAATTCACCGAGATAGGAACAATGGAGTCTTAGGACTATCTCAGAAAGCAGTTTAGAAAAGGTTCTTAAAAGGTATAATATGCATGCGAGTAAAGCCACACCTGCTCCAATAGTCAAGGGCGATAGTTTTGGGAAATTCCAATGTCCCAAGAACTAGTATGAGATCGATCAAATGAAAGCAGTACCATATGCTTCGGGAATTGGCAGCTTACAGTATGCACAAGTGTGCACTCGCCCTGACTTAGCTTTTATCACCGGGATACTCGGTAGATATCAAGAGAATCCAGGCCTAGAGCACTGGAAGATGGTAAAGAAAGCATTGCGTTATGCGCAAGGCACGAATGACTACATGCTAATATACAAGAGAAGTGATTCCCTAGAGATAAAAGGGTATTCAGGCGCAGATTTTGCGGGGGACAGAGATGATAGAAAATCCACGCCAGGATAAGTCTTCAATCTCGCTGGGGAAGCTATTTCGTGGAAAAGCTCCAAGCAGTCGATAGTTGCATCATCCACGATGTATGCAGAATTTATAGCATGCTTCGAAGCCACGGGGCAGGCGATATGGCTAAAGAAATTTGTACCCGACTTGAAAGTGGTAGATTGCATTCACAAACCACTAAAGATGTACTGTGATAACCAGCCCGCAGTATTCTATGCTCACAACAACAAGTCGAGTAATGCTGCCAAAACAATAGAGATAAGGTATTATGTTGTGAAAGATAAAATCCAGGATCAAACTATAAGTCTCGAGCATATAAGGACAAATGATATGCTTGCGGATCCGCTAATGAAAGGCTTACCATCCAATGTGTTCAAGGAACACTTAGCCGACATGGGTTTAAGGGAAAACCTTATGATTCCTGGATAGGCCCAAAAGGAACAGAATTTGTTTCTGAACATAACGTATGTTGTAGCTGTATGATTCTAACGGCAACTAAGCCGCGACGATGAAACATGCTCTATGTACCAATATGTGATGAAACAGATAAACTAGAAAGTATAAAGTTAAAAGTAAAGTTGAGATCAAGGGGGAGATGTTAGGTTGATCTCTCTCCCGTTCGAACCCAACGGGTCGAACGAGCCCCTGACTCGCGCCCTGATCGGGGGCGCCCAACCAAACCATGGTTGGTGGGCCCCTGTGACCCGCGCTATATAAACAGAGGTGGAGGCCGGGGCACAACTTACGAGGTTAATCGCTGCCACAATCCCCACCTACAATCCCTACCGATCTAGGGTTAGCGCGGTGCTCACGGGAAGCACACCACCGCCGCCATCTCTCTGCCATCACCGGCCCCTACTTCACCATGGCCGGTGCTGCATCGAGCTTATCTGGACAAGCAGAAGATAGGTTCACCGGAATGATCTAACCGTCCCGATCCAAAGCAATCTATCAGTGTATTCGGGTCAAATTCTTCCAGTCGAGCTCTGGTGTGTTTACATGTAGTATGGTTCAGCTATAGCATGGCAAACTATGCCCGCCTTCCAAAGCTGGACCGATGTGGCGATCAGATCGATGCATGCGTGTTCGGGTGAGGAATGTTGCCATGTTGCTTGAGGAATGAGGACTCTGAATGTTCTCCCCTTTTTCTATGTTATCCGGCCATGATTCACGTTGAAAGTCGCATTCAAAGTCTAAGTAGCTCCATGCACAGTGGCATGACAGCCTAACAATCTTGCGTGTGCGTGCACTATAACTACTACGAATATGTTCCATCACATGACATGCAGCCTGGGTTAAGTCGTTAAGATAGGATGCAGGAGGTGACCAGATATATACCAATCGATGTCGGTGTCGGTGTCGTGTGAGTTGTACGTGCCACCTCCCATTACATTGCAGTGTACATGTGGAACTCGTAGACTCGAAAACGTACGTCGGCTACTCGGCTTGGCAGCTGCTGAACCACACACCATGCAATTGTTTAAGGGGGCATTGAAGGAGGTCCCTCCGTTCCTACCTACTCGCCAGGGTTGTGTTCCGAGTAGTGTTCATAGCGTGTGTAGTAACACCCGGAGAGAGGATTTTCTACCATGCACGGGGACCTCCCGTGCATGCATCCACCATCTCATTCATTGCTATGTGGGACCACTGACATGATCTATAGTATTTTCTTTATTCACTAAGTTTCATTCAAATAAATAGATGCTAGTGTATGTTGAAGTAAAAGTTTGATTTACATTCTGTTTGCATAATTGTATTTTTTCTAACGAGATCTTTAGAAAGAAGACTAATATTGAACATATTTTTAGAAATTATTTTTTAGACAACTAACCTTCAAACTTGTTTAGCACTATTTTTTAATTCCATGCAAAAATAATAATATGTCTCATTCTATTTCGCCAATGTGTATCAAACTGGTTCTTATTAATTTTACAATGTTTCACTCTGTTTCACCATGTTTCAAAGCTTGAATTTTTAAACTTGTTGAAATATATTCAAAACTGGTCTCATTTTAAAGTTATCATCGTCATAAACACAAATATGCAAACGGGAAATAAATTATACTTTTGGTTTAAAAATAAAATAGATTTAACTTGGAAATAAAATGAAAACATATGGGATGGTGGAGCCTAGCCAGAACAGTGTGATTTCATGTGGTCAGACAAAGAAGTAACCAACTACCATGAGTATTAAACTATCAATGCATGGCATCGGATCTTCAACCAAAATCAACGGCTCTCACATGCACGGGATCTCCCGTGCATGGGAGAATTGCTTTTCTGTTAACACCTATCGGTGTCCATCAGTCAGATGGTTTGACTAGATCTCTCCCGGTTTGGTAGGAACGCAAGATCCATGCGTCAATCGCGCCAAGCCATTTTAACGATGGCGGTTTAATTTCCTCGATAGGGTTGGCCAGTTCTGCTTTTATAGCGCAACGGGAAAGTATCTCGTGCACCGGAGCTTGTGGTGCTACCGATGCATCTAACTCACATTGTACTTTTAAAATGTTCAAAAAATTCTGAAAAAAATTACCATGCTTGCACAACATCAATGTAGATTGTCACAAAATTTCAAGTCAAAATTCAAAACATAACTCCAAAAACAAAGATGACGTATTCAACACTGAAAAGTACGTAATATAACTTGGGCTTTAGATTTGGCCCATTATCACACTGATGTCAAATTTGTAATTTCTGTATCTCAAAAAATGTTTCAACTTTTTATATGAAATTTTGTGACATCATACATTGATATTGTGTTAACATGCTAGAATGTTTTTTCAGATTTTTAAAAATATTCTATGGCATCCGAGCAAGCTTTTAGGACCTGGATTGTAAAACAAGGTGGAGTTCAACCTATAAGATGATTAGCACTGCCCATCGATATAAGGAAGCCTTGACCTCTCATGTTGGTTCCAGTGCCAACTATGCTTGGGCGCCAACAAACGCAGAGTGGGAATGTATGACCTTATCTCTCCATTACTTGAGAATTTGGCTGAGGTGACAAAAGCATTTTCAGGAAGTTTATATCCCACTTCGAACATCTTCTACCCATACATTGTTGGTGTCAAGATTGCAATCAAACATGCAATGACTAGTGATAGTGACCACTACAAGGAAATGGGTGAAGAAATGTTGGAGAAGTTTGACAAATATTGGGAAGAAAAGAACAATGCCATGGTGATTGCCACCATCTTTGATCCACGGTACATATGATTGCTGTTTTTACCCCAATGGTTGTTGTTTTTACTTGTATGCTTGCTGTTTTTACTCCAATGCTTGCTGTTTTTACTCGTATGCTTGATGCTTTTACTCCAATGGTTGCTGTTTTTACTTGTATGCTTGCTGTTTTTACTCATATGCCTGCTAATTCACTCCAATGCTATCATCTCTGATCCCAGGTACAAGATGAATTATAGAGAGTGGGCCTTTGGAGAACTATATGGAAAAGGAAGTACGAGGTCTAGGACTGAGATCAAAGTCGTGGAGAAAGAGTTGGAGGCCTTGTATGACAAATATGTTGCCCAGGATAAGCGAGCTGGAAATGGAGAAAGCATCTTCGTCTACAAACATTTCTAGTATCCCGGTGATGGAGATCGTAGCAGAATTTTAAAATTTTCTATGCATCACCAAGATCCATCTATGGAGTTTACTAGCAACGAGAAGGAAGGAGTGCATCTACATACCCTTGTAGATCGCGAGCGGAAGCGTTCAAGTGAACGGGGTTGATGGAGTCGTACTCGTCGTGATCCAAATCACCGATGACCGAGCGCCGAACGGACGGCACCTCCGCGTTCAACACACGTACGGAGCAGCGACGTCTCCTCCTTCTTGATCCAGCAAGGGGGAAGGAGAGGTTGATGGAGATCCAGCAGCACGACGGCGTGGTGGTGGAAGTAGCGGGGATCCCGGCAGGGCTTCGCCAAGCGCAAGCGGGAGAGAGAGGTGTCACAGGAGGGAGAGGGAGGCGCCAGGGGCTAGGGTGCTGCTACCCTCCCTCCCCCCCTTTATATAGGCCCCCTGGGGGGCGCCGGCCCTGGGATCCCATCTACATGGGGGTCGGCGGCCAAGGGGGGGAAACTTCCCCCCAAGTCAGGTGGGGCGCCCCCCACCTCCAGGGTTTCCAACCCTAGGCGCAGGGGAGGCCCATGGGGGGCGCACCAGCCCACCAGGGGCTGGTTCCCCTCCCACTTCAGCCCATGGGGCCCTCCAGGATAGGTGGCCCCACCCGGTGGACCCCCGGGACCCTTCCGGTCATCCCGGTATAATACCGATAACCCCCGAAACTTTCCCGGTGGCCGAAACTGGACTTCCTATATATAATTCTTCACCTCCGGACCATTCCGGAACTCCTCGTGACGTCCGCGATCTCATCCGGGACTCCGAACAACTTTCGGGTTTCCGCATACTATTATCTCTACAACCCTAGCGTCACCGAACCTTAAGTGTGTAGACCCTACGGGTTCGGGAGACATGCAAACATGACCGAGACGGCTCTCCGGTCAATAACCAACAGCGGGATCTGGATACCCATGTTGGCTCCCACATGTTCCACGATGATCTCATCGGATGAACCACGATGTCGAGGATTCAATCAATCCCGTATACAATTCCCATTGTCAATCGGTACGTTACTTGCCCGAGATTCGATCGTTGGTATCCCAATACCTCGTTCAATCTCGTTACCGGCAAGTCACTTTACTCGTACCGTAATGCATGATCCCGTGACCAGACACTTGGTCACATTGAGCTCATTATGATGATGCATTACCGAGTGGGCCCAGAGATACCTCTCCGTCATACGGAGTGACAAATCCCAGTCTCGATCCGTGCCAACCCAACAGACACTTTCGGAGATACCCGTAGTGCACCTTTATAGTCACCCAGTTACGTTGTGATGTTTGGTACACCCAAAGCACTCCTACGGCATCCGGGAGTTGCACGATCTCATGGTCTAAGGAAATGATACTTGACATTGGAAAAGCTCTAGCAAACGAACTACACGATCTTTGTGCTATGCTTAGGATTGGGTCTTGTCCATCACATCATTCTCCTAATGATGTGATCCCGTTATCAATGACATCCAATGTCCATAGTCAGGAAACCATGACTATCTGTTGATCAACGAGCTAGTCAACTAGAGGCTCACTAGGGACATGTTGTGGTCTATGTATTCACACATGTATTACGATTTCCGGATAACACAATTATAGCATGAACAATAGACAATTATCATGAACAAGGAAATATAATAATAACCATTTTATTATTGCCTCTAGGGCATATTTCCAACAGTCTCCCACTTGCACTAGAGTCAATATTCTAGTTACATTGTGATGAATCGAACACCCATAGAGTTCTGGTGTTGATCATGTTTTGCTCTAGGGAGAGGTTTAGTCAACGGATCTGCTACATTCAGGTCCGTATGTACTTTACAAATATCTATGTCTCCATTTTGCACACTTTCACGAATGGAGTTGAAGCGACGCTTGATATGCCTGGTCTTCCTGTGAAACCTGGGCTCCTTGGAAAGGGCAATAGCTCCAGTGTTGTCACAGAAGAGAGTCATCGGGCCCGACGCATTGGGAATCACCCCTAGGTCGGTAATGAACTCCTTCATCCAGATTGCTTCTTGCGCTGCCTCTGAGGCCGCCATGTACTCCGCTTCACATGTAGATCCCGCCACGACGCTTTGCTTGCAACTGCACCAGCTTACTGCCCCTCCATTCAAAATATACACGTATCCGGTTTGTGACTTCGAGTCATCCAGATCTGTGTCAAAGCTAGCGTCGACGTAACCCTTTACGACGAGCTCTTCGTCACCTCCATAAACGAGAAACATATCCTTAGTCCTCTTCAGGTACTCCAGGATATTCTTGACCGCTGTCCAGTGTTCCATGCCGGGATTACTTTGGTACCTTCCTACCAAACTTACGGCAAGGTTTACATCAGGTCTGGTACACAACATGGCATACATAATAGACCCTATGGTCGAGGCATAGGGGATGACACTCATCTTTTCTCTATCTTCTGCCGTGGTCGGCCATTGAGCCATGCTCAATTGCACACCTTGCAATACAGGCAAGAACCCCTTCTTGGACTGATCCATATTGAACTTCTTCAATATCTTGTCAAGGTACGTACTCTGTGAAAGACCAATGAGGCGTCTTGATCTATCTCTATAGATCTTGATGCCTAATATATAAGCAGCTTCTCCAAGGTCCTTCATTGGAAAACACTTATTCAAATAGGCCGTTATACTTTCCAAGAATTCTATATCATTTCCCATCAATAGTATGTCATCCACATATAATAAGAGAAATGCTACAGAGCTCCCACTCACTTTCTTGTAAACACAGGCTTCTCCATAAGTCTGTGTAAACCCAAACGCTTTGATCATCTCAGCAAATCGAATGTTCCAACTCCGAGATGCTTGCACCAGCCCATAGATGGAGCGCTGGAGCTTGCATACCTTGTTAGGATTCTTAGGATCGACAAAACCTTCCGGCTGCATCACATACAACTCTTCCTTAAGAAAGCCGTTAAGGAATGCCGTTTTGACGTCCATTTGCCATATCTCATAGTCATAGAATGCGGCAATTGCTAACATGATTCGGACGGACTTCAGCTTCGCTACGGGTGAGAAAGTCTCATCGTAGTCAAACCCTTGAACTTGTCGATAACCCTTAGCAACAAGTCGAGCCTTATAGATGGTCACATTACCATCCACGTCTGTCTTTTCTTAAAGATCCATTTATTTTCTATGGCTCGCCGATCATCGGGCAAGTCAGTCAAAGTCCATACTTATTTTTCATACATGGATCCTATCTCGGATTGCATGGCTTCAAGCCATTTTTTGGAATCCGGGCCCGCCATCGCTTCTTCATAGTTCGAAGGTTCACCGTTGTCTAATAACATGATTTCCAGGACAGGGTTGCCATACCACTCTGGTGCGGAACGTGTCCTTGTGGACCTACGAAGTTCAGCAGTAACTTGATCCGAAGCTTCATGATCATCATCATTAACTTCCTCCCTAGTCGGTGTAGGCACCACAGGAACATCTTCCCGCGCTGCGCTACTTTCCGGTTCTGAAGGGGTGACTATCACCTCATCAAGTTCCACTTTCCTCCCACTTATTTCTTTCGAGAGAAACTCTTTCTCCAGAAAGGACCCGTTTTTGGCAACAAAGATTTTGCCTTCGGATCTGAGGTAGAAGGTATACCCAATGGTTTCCTTAGGGTATCCTATGAAGACGCATTTTTCCGACTTGGGTTCGAGCTTTTCAGGTTGAAGTTTCTTGACATAAGCATCGCATCCCCAAACTTTTAGAAACGACAGCTTAGGTTTCTTCCCAAACCATAATTCATACGGTGTCGTCTCAACGGATTTCGACGGAGCCCTATTTAAAGTGAATAAGGCAGTCTCTAAAGCATAGCCCCAAAATGAGAGCGGTAGATCGGTAAGAGACATCATAGATCGCACCATATCCAATAGAGTGCGATTACGACGTTCGGACACACCATTTCGCTGAGGTGTTCCAGGCGGCGTGAGTTGTGAAACTATTCCACATTTCCTTAAGTGTGTGCCAAATTTGTGACTTAAATATTCCCCTCCACGATCTGATCGTAGGAACTTTATTTTCCTGTCACGTTGATTCTCAACCTCACTCTGAAATTCCTTGAACTTTTCAAAGGTCTCAGACTTGTGTTTCATTAGGTAGACATACCCATATCTACTCAAATCATCAGTGAGAGTGAGAACATAACGATAGCCTCTGCGAGCCTCAACACTCATTGGACCGCACACATCGGTATGTATGATTTCCAACAAGTTGGTTGCTCGCTCCATTGTTCCGGAGAACGGAGTCTTGGTCATCTTACCCATGAGGCATGGTTCGCGCGTGTCAAATTATTCATAATCAAGAGACTCCAAAAGTCCATCTGCATGGAGCTTCTTCATGCGCTTGACACCAATGTGACCAAGGCGGCAGTGCCACAAGTACGTGGGACTATCGTTATCAACTTTACATCTTTTGGTATTCACACTATGAATATGTGTAACATCACGTTCGAGATTCATTAAGAATAAACCATTAACCAGCGAGGCATGACCATAAAACATATCTCTCATATAAATAGAACAACCATTATTCTCGGATTTAAATGAGTAGCCATCTCGAATTAAACGAGATCCTGATACAATGTTCATGCTCAAAGCTGGTACTAAATAACAATTATTGAGGTTTAAAACTAATCCCGTAGGTAAATGTAGAGGTAGCGTGCCGACGGCGATCACATCGACCTTGGAACCATTCCCGACGCGCATCATCACCTCGTCCTTCGCCAGTCTCCGCTTATTCCGCAGCTCCTGTTTTGAGTTACAAATATGAGCAACTGCACCGGTATCAAATACCCAGGAGCTACTACGAGTACTGGTAAGGTACACATCAATTACATGTATATCACATATACCTTTGGTGTTGCCGGCCTTCTTGTCCGCTAAGTATTTGGGGCAGTTCCGCTTCCAGTGACCACTTCCCTTGCAATAAAAGCACTCAGTCTCAGGCTTGGGTCCATTCTTTGGCTTCTTCCCGGCAACTGGCTTACCGGGCGCGGCAACTCCCATGCCGTCCTTCTTGAAGTTCTTCTTACTCTTGCCCTTCTTGAACTTAGTGGTTTTATTCACCATCAACACTTGATGTTCCTTTTTGATCTCCACCTCCGCTGATTTCAGCATTGAATATACCTCAGGAATGGTCTTTTCCATCCCCTGCATATTGAAGTTCATCACAAAGCTCTTGTAGCTTGGTGGAAGCGACTGAAGGATTCTGTCAATGACCGCGTCATCCGGGAGATTAACTCCCAGCTGAGACAAGTGGTTGTGTAACCCAGACATTTTGAGTATGTGCTCACTGACAGAACTATTTTCCTCCATTTTACAACTGAAGAACTTGTCCGAGACTTCATATCTCTCGACCCGGGCATGAGCTTGGAAAACCATTTTCAGCTCTTCGAACATCTCATATGCTCCATATTTCTCAAAACGCTTTTGGAGCCCCGGTTCTAAGCTGTAAAGCATGCCGCACTGAACGAGGGAGTAATCATCAGCAAGTGATTGCCAAGCGTTCATAACGTCTTGTTTCTCTGGGATGGGTGCTTCACCTAGCGGTGCTTCTAGGACATAATCTTTCTTGGCAGCTATGAGGATGATCCTCAGATTCCGGACCCAGTCCGTATAGTTGCTGCCATCATCTTTCAGCTTGGTTTTCTCTAGGAACGCGTTGAAGTTGAGGGCAACGTGGGCCATTTGATCTACAAGACATATTGTAAAGATTTTAGACTAAGTTCATGATAATTAAGTTCATCTAATCAAATTATTCAATGAACTCCCACTCAGATAGACATCCCTCTAGTCATCTAAGTGAAACATGATCCGAGTCAACTAGGCCGTGTCCGATCATCACGTGAGACGGACTAGTCAAGATCGGTGAACATCTTCATGTTGATCGTATCTTCTATATGACTCATGCTCTACCTTTCGGTCTTCCGTGTTCCGAGGCCATGTCTGTACATGCTAGGCTCGTCAAGTCAACCTAAGTGTATTGCGTGTGTTCCGAGGCCATGTCTGTACATGCTAGGCTCATCAACACCCGTTGTATGCGAACGTTAGAATCTATCACACCCGATCATCACGTGGTGCTTCGAAACAACGAGCCTTCGCAACGGTGCACAGTTAGGGGGAACACTTTCTTGAAATTATTATAAGGGATCATCTTACTCACTACCGTCGTTCTAAGAAAATAAGATGCAAAACATGATAAACATCACATGCAATCAAATAGTGACATGATATGGCCAATATCATTTTGCTCCTTTGATCTCCATCTTCGGGGCGCCATGATCATCTTCGTCACCGGCATGATACCATGATCTCCATCATCGTGTCTTCATGAAGTTGGCACGCCAACAATTACTTCTACTTCTATGGCTAACGTGTTTAGCAATAAAGTAAAGTAATTTACATGGCGTTATTCAATGACACGCAGGTCATACAAAAATAAAGACAACTCATATGGCTCCTGCCGGTTGTCATACTCATCGACGTGCAAGTCGTGATTCCTATTACAAGAACATGATCAATCTCATACATCACATATATCATTCATCACATCTTCTGGCCATATCATATCACAAGGCACATGCTGCAAAAACAAGTTAGACGTCCTCTAATTGTTGTTGCAAGTTTTTACGTGGCTTCTATAGGTTTCTAGCAAAAACGTTTCTTACCTACATAAAACCACAACGTGATATGCCAATTTCTATTTACCCTTCATAAGGACCCTTTTCATCGAATCCGTTCCGACTAAAGTGGGAGAGACAGACACCCGCTAGCCACCTTATGCAACTAGTGCATGTCAGTCGGTGGAACCTGTCTCATGCAAGTGTACGTGTAAGGTCGGTCCGGGCCGCTTCATCCCACAATACCGCCAAAACAAGATAAGACTAGTAGTGGCAAGAAAAATTGACAACATCTACGCCCACAACTGCTTTGTGTTCTACTCGTGCATAGAAACTACGCATAGGCCTGGCTCATGATGCCACTGATGGGGATCGTTGCAGAATTTTAAAATTTTCTACGCATCACCAAGATCCATCTATGGAGTTTACTAGCAACGAGAAGGAAGGAGTGCATCTACATACCCTTGTAGATCACGAGCGGAAGCGTTCAAGTGAACGGGGTTGATGGAGTCGTACTCGTCGTGATCCAAATCACCGATGACCGCGCGCCGAACGGACGGCACCTCCACGTTCAACACACGTACGGAGCAGCGATGTCTCCTCCTTCTTGATCCAGCAAGGGGGGAAGGAGAGGTTGATGGAGATCCAGCAGCACGACGGCGTGGTGGTGGAAGTAGCGGGGATCCCGGCAGGGCTTCGCCAAGCGCAAGCGGGAGAGAGAGGTGTCACGGGAGGGAGAGGGAGGCGCCAGGGGCTAGGGTGCTGCTGCCCTCCCTCCCCCCCTTTATATAGGCCCCCTGGGGGGGTGCCGGCCCTGGGATCCCATCTACATGGGGGGCGGCGGCCAAGGTGGGGAAACTTCCCCCCCAACTCAGGTGGGGCGCCCCCCACCCCCAGGGTTTCCAACCCTAGGCGCAGGGGAGGCCCATGGGGGGCACACCAGCCCACCAGGGGATGGTTCCCCTCCCACTTCAGCCCATGGGGCCCTCCAAGATAGGTGGCCCCACCCGGTGGACCCCCGGGACCCTTCCGGTGGTCCCGGTATATTACCGATAACCCCCGAAACTTTCCCGGTGGCCGAAACTGGACTTCCTATATATAATTCTTCACCTCCGGACCATTCCGGAACTCCTCGTGACGTCCGGGATCTCATCCGGGACTCCGAACAACTTTCAGGTTTCCGCATACTATTATCTCTACAACCCTAGCGTCACCGAACCTTAAGTGTGTAGACCCTACGGGTTCGGGAGACATGCAGACATGACCGAGACGGCTCTCCGGTCAATAACCAACAGCGGGATCTGGATACCCATGTTGGCTCCCACATGTTCCACGATGATCTCATCGGATGAACCACGATGTCGAGGATTCAATCAATCCCGTATACAATTCCCTTTGTCAATCGGTACGTTACTTGCCCGAGATTCGGTCGTTGGTATCCCAATACCTCGTTCAATCTCGTTACCGGCAAGTCACTTTACTCGTACCGTAATGCATGATCCCGTGACCAGACACTTGGTCACATTGAGCTCATTATGATGATGCATTACCGAGTGGGCCCAGAGATACCTCTCCGTCATACGGAGTGACAAATCCCGGTCTCGATCCGTGCCAACCCAACAGACACTTTTGGAGATACCCGTAGTGCACCTTTATAGTCACCCAGTTACGTTGTGACGTTTGGTACACCCAAAGCACTCCTACGGCATCCGGGAGTTGCACGATCTCATGGTCTAAGGAAATGATACTTGACATTGGAAAAGCTCTAGCAAACGAACTACACGATCTTTGTGCTATGCTTAGGATTGGGTCTTGTCCATCACATCATTCTCCTAATGATGTGATCCCGTTATCAATGACATCCAATGTCCATAGTCAGGAAACCATGACTATCTGTTGATCAACGAGCTAGTCAACTAGAGGCTCACTAGGGACATGTTGTGGTCAATGTATTCACACATGTATTACGATTTCCGGATAACACAATTATAGCATGAACAATAGACAATTATCATGAACAAGGAAATATAATAATAACCATTTTATTATTGCCTCTAGGGCATATTTCCAACACCCGGTTCAAGCTGGGTATGAGTCCTTCTTATCGTCCCGTTCAACAAGAATATCAATGAGTGAGTTGAGGAACTACTTACAGGATGATGTTGCCCCTCGCAACAAGGCTCTTGATCTTCTTGGTTGGTGGAAAGACAATGCTCCTACGTACCCAATTATGGCCAAGATAGCCAAGAGGTTCCTTACTATCCCGGCTACATCCGTGTCTTCGGAATCTACCTTCAGCACGACCGGAAGGATTTTAGTTATGTCAACTCGTACTATTGAACTTCGGATATAAACTTGTCAGCTTCGCATCCTCAAACTAGTTTGTCAACTTGTGTCGTATTAGATGACTATAGGAGTTCGTTAAAACCGGTTATGGTCGAGGCATTAGTTTGTGGTGCAAGTTATATCAAGGGTGCTCACGTTGAATTGAATCTCGTGGTATGTTTGCCATCTTTTCTTACCTTTTTCTTTCTTTCTATTTTGGTCTTGTTGTATGTGATGTGAGCATTTGTCTAACTTCCGCACTTGTAACCGAGGGATGAGAATGAAGAGGATGATGTTGAGACCATCATGTTACCCATTGTCGAGGAGATCAACGATTGGTAACTATTCTTCCTACGTGTTTCACTTGTCATACGATACCAAACATTATTTATGTGAATGTTGCTTATCTTACTTGTAGACGTTCATCATGTGGATGTCATCTTGCTATTTTGGAGATGGATGTCAAAGTGGTGTTTCTCATGTGAAGCCTACTTTAGAATTTGTGTTATGTTGGAACTTGTCAAGTCATGAACCATGAATTGTTATTGCAAGTTTCGAGATGAACCTCTCATTTGTGTTATGTTGAACTTGTCAATTGACATGAACTCGAAATTCTCATTGCAAGTTCGTAATTTAGTATGACTGTTATGTATGACATAACTAATTTGGATAGCCTAAACTGTGGCCAAAAGGATCAAAAGGGCACTCCAAGGAGAAGCCACAGTCTAACCAGTGGCCAAAAAGCTGAATAGAGCACTCCCAGGGGCAGTTACAGTCTAAACAATAACACTACAGGGCAGCTACAGTCTACAAACGACACAAGCAACCTAAACAGTGGCCAACAGAGCACTCCCAGGCATCGGTCCCATTCGGTCCAGTCAGGCTAACCGAGCTTCTGCTGCTCTCGGTCCGGTCCTAAAAAAACAGACTTGCTGGCTACCTCGGTCCGGTCCGGACCGGACCAGCCGCGGCCGGTCCAAAGGCTGGCTTGGCCAAAGCCTGGACCAGACCAGACCGCGTCCACCCTGATGTAGCAGGGGGATTCGGTTGTGCTCAGCGCTACTTCACGAAACTCCCTCTCTGGGTGGGTACAGTGAGTTGGGCTGACTCGACTCAGCTCCGGTACAACTCCTCAACTTAAGATAGCTCCACAGGTAATGCTCCTTATCGGTACAAATGATGGGTGCATGGATCTCGTATTCCTGCCAAACCTAGCTACTAGGGATGTCAAATCGAGTCCTATTTAATCCCGTTTAAACCCACTATATAATCCAACAGTTTACATTTTTTTCTCCAGGAAAATGAACTATGGAACTAGGTAAAGCTAAACGGGACTTGTGGACACCATTTATTTGCCATTTACATCCCTAGCTACCGAGCTAGTCAACCGTCTGACTGCTGACATGGACAGGTGTACCGTGCACACATCATTTACAAACTTGTATGAACCCTGTCGTGTAGGTGGTGGTTGCTTATGCTACAGACACGGAGGGACCCTCCTTCATTAAACAACTGCATGGTTTGGCATAAAAAATCGGACGTGGATCCTCTAACTTTATAATCCCTGTCATACCCTGCCTTTGAGTCACTGACAGGTGGGCCCCATGCTTTATGGGACCCATGTGTCAGTGACTCAAAGGTAGGCTAGGCCATGGCAGGGGATCCTCGTCCAACAAAATCGCATGGTTTGTGTTTTAGCGGCCGCAAGAGAACTTACGTTTACGAGTCCTCGAGTTCGACATGTACACTGCAATAATGCGATGGGACATGGCACGTACAACTAGGGCGGCGAGAAAAGCTCGAGGCTCGTAAGCCGCTCAAGATCAACTCGAAAAGAAACTGTAGCTGCCGCCAATGCTGCCGGAGCCGGGCACGAGATCGACGTGGTACGTTGATTATTTCGTTTGCTACGGGCGTTTGAGGGGTCATATTTGACATATCCAGCTGTAGATGCTCTTATTCGGGTCAAGTTTTTCTGGCACGATTCAGCTATAGCATGGCAAACTGCCCGCCTTCCAGAGCTGGACCGATGTGGTGATCAGATCGATGAATGTGTGTTCGGGTCGCATTCAAAGTCTAAGCTCCATGCACAGTGTCATGACATGCCTAGTAATAATCTTGTGTGTGGGTGCACTATAACTACTCCTACGAATATGTTCCATCACATGACATGCAGCATGGGTTAAGTCGTTAAGATAGGATGCAGGAGGTGACCCGATATGTATCACTCGATGTCGGTGTCGGTGTCGATGTGAGTTGTACGTGCCACGTCCCATTACATCGCAGTTTATGTGGAACTCGAAGACTCGAGAACGTACGTTAGAAAAAACGTACATTGGCATGGCAGCTGCTGAACCGCACAGCATGCATTTGTTTAACCAGGCATCTAAGAAGGGAAACGTTTGGGGCCGGGGCATCGGCCGAGTATCGCGCGCCGGTCTCACGCGCCACGCGGCAGACTTGGCCCACCAGCCACCGCTCCTGTATATCTCTAGAGGAAACACTCTCAGCCATTCATTCTTTCCACCCCGCATCAAATCCCCATCCCCTTCTCTCTCC